>NC_053116.1:10827172-11127172 GCF_010015445.1 Perca fluviatilis
TATGGAAAGAGGAGGAGTTTAACATAATGGAGCCTTTGATTATTTGAGATGAGGAGCCGACATGGAGGAGGAGCGGAGGAGAGATGGAAGGAGGAGGAGGAGGAAGGAAGGATGGAGAGAGGAAGGAGGAAGAGGAGGTGGAGGAAGAAGAGGAGTGGAGGAGGGAAGGAGGAGGGAGAGAGAGATGAATGGAGGAGGAGAGTGTAGAGAGGAGAGAGGAGGAGGGAGTGGAAAAAAAAGGAAGAGGAGGAGGAGGAGGAAGGAGGAGGGAGGAGGGAGGAGGAGGGAAAGGAGGAGGAGAGGAGGAGGAAAGAGATGGAGGAGAGAGAGAGAGAGGAGAGGAAGGAGGAAGGAGAGAGGAAAGGAGGAGGGAGGAGAGAGGAGGGAGAGGAAGGAGGAAAGAGAGGAGAGGAGGAGGAGAGAGGGGAGAGAGGAGGAGGGAGGAGGAAGGAGGAAGGAGAGGGAGAGGAGGAGGGAGGGAGGAGAGAGAGAGAGAGAGAGGAGGAGGAAGGAGAGAGAGAGGGAAAGAGAGGATGGAAGGAGAGGAGGAGGAGAGGAAAGGAGGAGAGAGGGAGGAATGACATCATCTTCAAGATATCGACCTGGCGACACTTTTAATAATTTATACGACCATCTGGAGATAACGATCCCGAGGATGACACGCTGATTTATCCGAGGAGCGGACACGCCGATAATTTATCCGGAGCGGACCAGCGATACGACAGGAGCGGATACGACTCCGGAGCCACGCACGAGACCATGACTTTGAGCATCGAGACGCAGGACGGACTACGAGGACGGAGGAGGAGCGAGAGCCGAGAAGAGGAGAGGAGAGGATGGAATGGACGGGAGGAGGAGGAAGATGGAGGAGGAGGAGGAGGAGTAGAGGAGAGGAGAGGAGGACGTGGACATGGAGGAAAGGACAGGAGGAGAGGAGGAGAGGAGAGGAGGAGAGGAGAGGAAGGAGAGGAGAGTGGATGAGAGGAGGAGGGAAGAGGATGGAGAGGAAAGATGGAGGAGGAGGAGGAGAGGAGGAGGAGGGAGGAGAGAGGAGGAAGGAGAAGGAGGAAAGGAGGAGGAAAGGAGATGGAGGAGGAGAGAGAGTGGAGGGAGGAATGGACAAGAGGAGGAAGGAGATGGAGAGTGGAGAGGAGAGGAGGAGGAAGGAAAGGAGAGGAGGAGAGGAGGAGAGAGAGAATGAGGAGGGAGGAGGGAGGAGAGGAGGAGGAGGAGGAGGAGGAGAGAGAGAGGAAAGGAGGAGAGGAAGGAAGGAGGAAGGAGAGGAGGAGAGAGGGAGAGGAGAGGAGAGGAGGAGAATGGAAGGAAAGAGGGAGAGAAAGGAGAGAGAGGGAGGGAGAGGAGAGAGGGAGAGAGAGGAGGAAAGGAGGAGAGAGAGAGAGAGAGAGGAAGGAGGGAGGAAGGAGAGGAGAGGAGAGAGGAAGGGAGGGAGGGGAGAGAGAGGAGAGGAGGAGGGAGGAGAGAGGGAGGGAGGGAGAGGATGGAGAGGAAGGGAGGGATCTGACTAACAAATTAAACTATCTTTAGATATCACCGATGAACCTTACTTTCATACCTAGAGCCATCACTTTTTTTCCGATACCATACAACATGGTCTTTATAACCTTTTTTCACATACTAAACTATGGCTTTTGTCACTCTTTTTCAACAGACTATACTATGGCCTTTTATAATTTTTCGACATAACTATAATTAGGGGTTTTTATCCCTTTTTCGACATACTATACTATGGCTTTTTATCCCTTTTTCCGACATAACTATACTATGGCTTTTTATCACTTTTTTCGACATACTATAACTATGGCCTTTTTATCATTTTTTCGATAACTATAATTATGGTCTTTTATACCTTTTTGACATACTTAAACTATGGCTTTTTTGTCACTTTTTCAACAGACTATACTATGGCCTTTTACTTTTTTCGACATAATATACCTATGTTTTTTTTATCCTTTTTTCGACATACTATAGTTTATCCCTTTTTCGACATACCTATACTATGGCTTTTTTATCACTTTTTTGACATACTATACTATGGCTTTTTATCCCTTTTTCGACATACTATACTATGGCTTTTGTCACTTTTTCAACATACTATATTATGGCCTTTTATCCCTTTTTTGACATACCATACTATGGCCTTTTTATCCCTTTTTCTATACTATGGCCTTTTATCACTTTTTCAACATACTATAACTATGACTTGTTTCGACACAATTATATTATGGCTTTTATCACTTTTTTTCAACATGCTATACTTAATGACTTTGTTCTTGAAATACTATACTATGGCCTTTTATCCCTTTTTCGACTACTATAAGGTTATGACCTGCTTGACATACTATACTATGGCCTTTTATCCTTTTTCGACATACTATACTATGGCCTTTTTATCCCTTTTTCAATATAATTTATTATGGCCTTTTAATCCCTTTTTCGACATAATTATACTATGGCCTTTTTATCCTTTTTTCGACATACTATACTCATGGCCTTTAACCACTTTTTCTATAACTATAACCATGGCCTTTTATCACTTTTTTCGACACTATACCATAGCTTTTTATCCCTTTTTCGACATACTATACTATGGCCTTTTATCACTTATTTCGATACGCTATATTATGGTCTTTTATCCCTTTTATCACTTTTTTTGGACATACTATACTATGGCCTTTTTATCCCTTTTTCGACATGCTATACTATGGCCTTTTATCACTTTTTTCGACATACTATACTATGGTTTTTTGTCACCTTTTTCAACATAACTATACCATGGCCTGTATTACCTTTTTTCAGACACTATAATGTGGCTTTTGACGCCTTTTTTCGATAACTATACTATGGCTTTTGTACCACTTTTTCGACATACTATACTATGGCTTTTTATCACTTTTTCCAACATGCTATACTATGACTTGTTTTTTACATACTATTCTATGGTTTTTTATCACTTTTTTCGACATACTATAACTATGGCCTTTTTATCACTGTTTTCGACATACTATATTATGACCTTTTATCACTTTTTCGACATACTATACTATGGCCTTTTTATCACGTTTTTCGAGATACTATACTATGGCTTTGTATCACTTTTTCGACATACTATACTATGGCCTTTTTATCCCTTTTTCGACATACTATAATTATGCTACATTTTTTGACATACTATACTATGGCTTTTTATATCGTGTTTTCTCGACATACTCATACTATGGCTTTTTGTATCACCTTTTTTCGACATACTATACTATGGCCCTTTATAACCTTTTTTTCGCATACTAAACTATGGCTTTTTTATCACTTTTCAACAGACTATACTATGGCCTTTTTATAATTTTTTCATTATACCATACTTATTATGGCTTTTATCCTTTTTGACATACTATACTATGGCTTTTTTATCCCTTTTTTCGACATACTATACTATGGCTTTTTATCACTGTTTTCGACATACTATACTATGGCCTTTTTATCACTTTTTCGACATACTATACTATGGCCTTTTTATACGTGTTTTCGACATACTATACTATGGCTTTTGTATCACTTTTTTCGACATACTATACTATGGCCTTTTTATATTTTTTCGACATACTAAACTATGGCTTTTTTGTCACTTTTTTCAACATACTATACTATGGCCTTTTTATAATTTTTTCAACATACTATACTATGGCTTTTTATCACTTTTTTCGACATACTATACTATGGCTTTTTATCCCTTTTTCGACATACTATACTATGGCTTTTTATCACTTTTTCGACATACTATACTATGGCCTTTTTATCCCTTTTTTCGACATACTATACTATGGCTTTTTATCACTTTTTTTGACATACTATACTATGGCTTTTTATCACTTTTTTCGACATACTATACTATGGCTTTTTATCACTTTTTTCGACATACTATACTTTGGCCTTTTTATCCCTTTTTTCGACATACTATACTATGGCTTTTTATCCCTTTTTTCGACATGCTATACTATGACTTGTTTCGACATACTATTCTATGGCCTTTTTATCACTTTTTTCGACATACTATACTATGGCCTTTGTATCACTTTTTTCGACATACTATACCATGGCTTTTTTGTCACTTTTTTAACATGCTATACTATGACTTGTTTTGACATACTATACTATGGCCTTTTAATCACTTTTTTCGACATACTATTCTATGGACGTTTTATCACTTTTTTCGACATACTATACTATGGCCTTTTTATCACTTTTTTTCGACATACTTTCCCCCCCATTTGGCCTTTTTATCCCTTTTTTACGACATACTATACTATTTGTTGTGAAGGACAGAACGGACTCAAATGCAAGGCTCAAAAACACATAACAAGTTTATTAATAAGAAGTCAAACAAAGGTTAGCGGGGAACTAATGGGTACAAACAAGGAGAGCGAGGGACTCACAGTGAAAACCTAGGATGGCGGGAACTTGGGGCAGAGACTAGGAGGGCGAGGGACATAAGGGGAAATCTAGGATGGCCGGGGAGCTCGAGGAGATGCGGGAAACCGGGGCTGAAGATCTGAGGAGGAGACACTGGAGAGGGGGAAACAGAGGAGCCAAGGAAGCTCTGGCTGGATAGGGAGACGGAGGCAGGATGGAGCGAGGTGCCATGGTAGGAGGACTGGATGGTGAGGCCAGCTGGCTGGATATGCAAGGCTTGGAGAAGAACACTGCGGGTTGAAGTACTGTGCTTGATTGTAGATGGCTGGCAGGTGTGTGTGGCGGGAGAGCAATGATGGTTGATTGGCAGCAGGTGTGTGTTGTCAGATGGCAGGCAGTAGGCAGGAGGGGAGGAGGGAAAGCAAAAAGAGACACAGGGAGAGAGAGACAGAGCCAACAGAAAAAATACTAACAGACAGAGAAAAGTAAACAGTGACTCACAGCCAGCCGACCCCAACCATCACACTATGATCTTTTTATCACTTTTTTCAACATACTATACTATGGCTTTTGTATCACTTTTTTCGACTTACTATACTATGGCCTTTTTATCCCTTTTTTTCTAAACTAAACTATGGTCTTTTTATCCCTTTTTTCGACATACTATACTATGGTCTTTTTATCCCTTTTTTCGACATACTATACTATGGCCCTTTTTATCCCTTTTTCGACATACTATACTATGGTCTTTTTATCACTTTTTTCGACATACTATACTATGGCTTTATTATCACTTTTTTTCGACATACTATACTATGGCTTTTTATCACTTTTTTCAACATGCTATACTATGACTATAGTATGTCGAAAAAAGTGATAAAAAAGCCATAGTATAGTATGTCGAAACAAGTCATAGTATAGTATGTCGAAAAATTCATAGTATAGTATGTCGAAAAAAATGATAAAAAAGTCATATTATAGTATGTCAACATAAGATTCAAAATCCTTTATTAATACCACATCGGGAAAATTCACATTGTTGCTGTTACGAGTGACACTGGCGTGAACCCAAACGCAGACAGAGACAGAGTGATAGTTTAACAAGTTTACTACAATACTTAATTGTCAAGGTTTTCAGAAAGGGGAAGCAAGTCCAGGTTTTCAGAGGGGTTCCAAGCAGGAGTATCTGTGCTTTCCGGGTGTGTGTGTGTTCAGTCTGTGTGTAGTGAGGTCCAGTAGTAGCGAGCGGGAATGGTGGATGGCAGGAGTGAAGTGGTAGCCGGAGTCAGGTTCCAAAGAACTGTAGCACAAGAGAAAACACATCAGGACAGGCAAAAACACAAAGAGCAATAACTAGCTGGTTGGGTCAGCAGCGAGCCTAACGTGGTCGTCTAGACTATGATCTGACGAAGAGTGGCAGGTTGACCGGGTATTAGAAGCAGAGGTGAACCCTGACTCCAGCACACCAGGCTTCACTCCTGCAATTACAAACAGACAGAGGGGAGGGGGGAAAGGAGAGACAGAAAGCTACCTGGCAGTAGCAGGCCTAACAGTACCCCACCCTCCCCCCCTCTACGGACACCAACAGGGCTTATCAGGATGCAACCGATGAAAGTCAGGGACCAGAGCAGGATCCACAATGAAGCTCCGGGGAACCCAGTAGCCTTCCTCAGGACCATAACAAAAAGAAAAAAACAAAAAAAAAAAAAAAAAAAAAAAAAAAAAAAAAAATAAAAAAAAAAAAAAAACCTCCAAACCAAAAAAGAAAAGAAAACAACCCCCCCCCCCCGCCCACAAAAAAAAAACAACCAAAAAAAAAAAAAAAAACCCCCAAAAACCCAAAGGGAAGGAAAAAAAAAAAAAAAAAAAAAAAAAAAAAAAACAAAACAAACAAACAAAAACAAAAAAAAAAAAAAAAAAAAAAAAAAAAAAAAAAACAACTAAAAAATGTGTAATAATAAAAAAAAAAAAAAAAAACAAACACAACCCCCAAAAAACCAAAAACAAAAAAAAAAAAGAGAAACAAAAAAACCACAAATAAAGAATAAAAGTTTTAATAAAAAACAAAAAAAAAAAAAAAAAAAAAAAAAAAAAATAAAAAATTTTTTATTGATAGAAAAAAAAAAAAATAAATTTAAACCTTATTAAAGGGGTTTTTTGTTTGTTGTTTTTTTTTCTTTTCCCCCCCCCCGAATGAGAATACATGTATGGCAAATGATCCACCTATTTGTTCCAAATACCCCTAATAGGAGCAAGTTTGTCATTCACACGGTGAGCAACTCTTGTCTCCCGAATGTGAAGACATAAAAGTCTGAAGTGACATGGTAGCATGCAATATACTCTGGCATGACTAAGAATCCCATAAGCCTCATTCCAGGATCTGTACACCCCAGCAAGAAGCAACAGTCCCATGTTAGCATCCAGGTGTGTTTTGTCACACCCATCCAGCAAACACCCTTCCATGTTGGGTTGATGTTCTCAGTTGGTGCTCTGCCTTGGGTGTGATGAGGGCATTAAATGTCAGTTATTTTTAATTTAAAGAACTTTTTTTAAAGCTCTGGGTCATTTGGCCCCTCCTCTTCATTAGGTGGGTATTCTTATTTAAAGACTTACCTTCTCCTAACCTAAATCTATACGGGTCAGTTTTGACCTGTAACACCACAGATGTCACCACAGTTAATAATATTAAGTTGAAAAAGCCCACATGTTCTAAAAACAGATAACATAATTACCCATTGTCTTCATTATTGGTAAATTGAGTACATTTAAACATTTTGTATTTTGTATCAAGCCTGGGGATTTAAAGGACCTAAAATGTCTACTTTGTGACAATAGTATGTCGAGAAAAGTCAGTGTGTCGAAAAAAGTCGTCTGTCAAGTCACAAAAATGTCATAGTATAGTATGTTGAAAAACGTCTTAGTCATATATGTCGAAGAAAGCCACAAAAACAACAGTATCCTGTCAAAAGAATAGTACGTATAGTAGTCACCAAAAGTCATAGTATAGTACGTCAAATTCACAAAAACATAGTATGTTGAAAAAAATCTAGCATAGCATGTTGAAAAGTGAAAAAGTAATAGTATAGTATGTCGCAAAAATGTGATAAAAAGTCATTGTATAGCATGTCATGAAAATGAATCCATAGTATGTCATAAAAACGTCATTAAATAGTATGGGATTAAAAAAAGTCACATTATAGCATGCCATCAAAAATCTCAAACGTAATAACACAGCATGAATCACAGCCTGCTCATTGGTTGCAACAAAAATGGGAGACCAGATGAATGTTCAAGTGGAAAATAAGCATTTATTTACAACATAATACTAGAGAACAGTATTCAAATAACGTAATAATATAGTATGACATAAAATATGTAATTTAAAAAGTTTGACTAGTGACCTGCCTGGGGTCTGAGACATCCTAAATATTTTAAGAGTTATAAGAAATAATTAAAATGGAAACTGTCTATAGCGATTCTAAACATAATTGACCAACTGTGGCTACAGAGAAAAATAATTCCCCTAATATTTTATATTATAGTGCCCCCTTGTGGATTTGAAAAGTTTCAAATGATCTCTTGATCAAGTTGAAAGACACACATCCAGTGGTTGATAGTCACAAGTACAAATATTTACAGTAAGTACAGTTATAAAGGTAATTGTAATGCTTCTTTATACTTACATAGCTATATTTTAAAAGGGAAAGAGTACTTTTTATGCGACTACATTTATGACCGTTTTGTTACTTTGCAAATTAAGTTTTACATACAAAACACATTTAGCTGATAATACGTATGCACTTTTACTTAAATAAAAAAATGGGACTTAAACTCACAATGTAATGAGTATTTTCTACAGTGTGGCATTGTCACATTGTGTGCTTTAAGTCAAGGACCTGAATACTACCTCCCCTGCAAACACCAATCTAGATATCAATCAGAGATCCAGTATCAAAGTATTTCGGTTAATTTGTAATTATTTGTCAATTTTAGTCAGTCCACAGTCCCAAAAATAAAGATAATCTGTCCTTCACTGTAACAGATTTCAAATGGTGCTAGAAACAAAAGCAGACTCTGAACACCAAAAGAAATCGGTCAACCTTGGAGAGAGGACAAAGAGCTTGAGCTGTCAGAACATCACCACAGACCGGTGGTTTGTAGCCCACCGAGTAGTTCTTCAGGGAGTAATACCTTTATCTCCGGGACACCTCTCGTCACACGTCACAGCTGCGTGTTGCTGGCAGGGGAAATATACTTCCCACCCCAAGAACACTGATTTCAAATGGTGCTAGATTGATGACAATACTCTAAGCCACCATCTGAAACCAGCTTCCAAGGAGGGTACTCTTGACAAAAGGCATCCTTCTGTGGCATAAAAAACACCCTTGAATCTAGAAATAATGACATGAACATTATGGTAGCAGAACACAGTGAAACACAATTAGTAAAATTGGTCGTTAGCTTGGTACAGGACAAAAGTCATTCTCCATTATAATGGAGAATATATGAGCAGAACTCAAATCGGCTTCCAAGCGGGGCACTGCTGTCAAAAGGCATCCTTCTGTGGTGTAAAACACTGTCGAATTGGAAAGAATTATGAAACATAAAAGTTGTTGTATGTTTGGTAATGAAGGCTTAATTGCAGGCCTACCTTTGCTTAATGTTTATGCTAAATAATAATAAGCCATGTTTGGCGCATTGTTTTGTGCCTAGCTTCACAACAGTTTACCCTGTTCAAGAAAAATAAATCAACCATTTTTGGTTCTCCTAATTATTGGTTTTGTAGACTTCCAGAGTGTCATGTTAATATTTGTTGAAACCTCACGCTACTCAGAAGAAGAATATGCATACTTTAAGAGTATTAGGGCACATACAGATTTATAGACTGGGATCTGAAAAAAAACGTATTAAACAAAAATTTGTGTCGGAAAATCTCAGTGAGAGTTCTGTATTATTTTGAGGCAAGCTTTCACTATGGCACTACCTTTTGTAATCAATTAATATAACTAACTAATACAACACGGAGGAGCTTGGGATTGAATCACCAACCCTGCTTTACCTCCTGAGCCACAGCCACCCACAGTGTTGCATTCACATTGTACTCTTAATAATATGTATACAAGGTTCTCTTGTTAGGACTATAGGCATAGTAAGCAATGTTAATCCAATACACTTTTTGTCAAACTCAGCGAATATCTCCTCACGGTTACCTAGCTCTCCATTTTCTGTGCGCGCTGATAAAAAAAAAATCTGGTGTTCCTACACAGCCCTGGCTGTGTAAATGCAAAACAAACATAGGTGCGCACAAGCACTAACTAATACACTATTCCAGCCAATCTGCATCAGGTGGCGTGTGCAAGTAAGTGATGGGGGCTGGGGGAGAGGGCGAGAGAGGGAGGCAGCGGCCGGCCAGGAGTTATCAACGAGAAGAGTTGGCTGAGAAACAGCAAACGAGCAAAAGGACCGAAGAATACAAATTGAAAAAGGAGTTGTATGAGCGGGAAAGGAGGAAGAGCCTGGTTAACATCGGCGAGGCATTCCAACTCTGAAGAAACCTCCGTGATTTCAAAGGAATTAAAACTGATGAGGAGGTTGCTTTCGTCGTTATGGGCAAGTGCCCTAACGGGCAAAAGCTTCGCTGTTTCACCGTTTGATGTTTTAAGTAGGCCAGTTTAACCTCGTCAGTTTGCTATCGTTTGTGATGGCTGTTACCAACTCGTTGGCTTTACAGCAGTAGCAACAGTTTGCTAATCCACAACCTAACATCGACTCAGCCATATTTTGTTTAGTCAGCAGAGACCCTAACAGAAGTGGTCGCTATGGCAATGCGCGTGGGTCCATGAATCTGGGGGGCAGAGATTCTGTAGGTTTGTTTGGCAGTTGAGTTCAAATAATCTTTGCGCAGCGTTGCTTACTGCACCTTTAATATTGTATACAGGTGTGGATATCCTTGAATGAGCTACTGTATAATATAGAGTAGTAATCTACAATACCTTTGCTATATATTTAGTATGAGCAATAGAACAAATACTCACTTTAATATCCATATATGCTGAAAATTAAACATTTAAAGGGTGCTGTCGGCACGGTTAGCACTGTCACCTCACCAGGGTTAAACCCAGAAAATGTCGGATGGCACATCACTCATCTAATATTTTATATAACAGTGCCACCTTGTGGATTTAACTAGAATATTGTTCAAATCCTGCCTCAATGAAGTTCACAAGAGAACACATCCAGTGATGGAGTGCACTTACTCAAGTACAGGACCCAAGTACAATTCTAAGGTACTTGTACTTTCCTACTGGTATTTTCATGTAATGCTTCTTTATACTTTCTTCACTACATTTCAAGTAAAATATTTTATGTTTTACGAGACTACATTTACTTGACAGCTTCGTTACTGTACAGATTCAAGTTTTACATACAAAATAACACATTTAGCTGATAATACTTAATGTGCTTTTACTTAAGTAATTATGCAGGACTATAACTCACAATGTAAACAGTATTTTCTACAGAGTTTGACTTAAGTAAAGAATCTGAATACTTCTTTCTCCGCTGCAAACAATGAGAGATCCAGGATGAGAGTACTTTTGTTTAATTTGTAATTTCACTACAGTCAATCAACAATCCGCAAAATAAAGAGCACAGCTTACTTGCAAGATCCTCCTCAAGGTTAAGATAAGATGATCTGTCCTTCACTGTAACCGATTTCAAATGGTGCTAGAAACAAAAGCAGCTCTGAACACCAAAAGAAATCGGTCAACCTTGGAGAGAGGACAAAGAGCTTGAGCTGTCAGAACATCACCACAGACCGCTGGTTTGTAGCCCACCGAGTAGTTCTTCAGGGAGTAATACCTTTATCTCCGGGACACCTCTCGTCACACGTCACAGCCGCGTGTTGCTGGCAGGGGAAATACACTTCCCACCCAAAGAACACTGATTTCAAATGGTGCTAGATCGATGACAATACTCTAAGCCACCATCTGAAACCAGCTTCCAAGGGGAGGGGTACTCTTGACAAAAGGCATCCTTCTGTGGTGTAAAACACCCTTGAATCTAAAGAGAATAATGAAAAAATAACATTGTAGTAGCAGAAAATAGTGAAAAACAATTAGTCACATTAGTGGTTAGCTTGACACAAGAAACAAGACCAAGTCATTATCCATTATAATAGAAAATACACGAGCAGAACTCCATCCTCCCATTCGTTTTGTAGCAGCCTCTATGGATCTGAGTCGAGCTAAGCAAAGTATTCTAGATGTCCAGTTCTAACTGGAAGTGCCCAAGAGGCATCCTGACCATCCCAAACCACCTCAACTGGCCACTTTTGACACGAGTGAGCAGCAGCTCTACTCCGAGCTCCCTTCTCTCCCATCTCTAAGGCTGAGCCCAGCCCCCTATGGAGGAGGCCACTTGTATATGTGATCTCATTCTTTTGGTCGCTACCCAATGCCATTGACCATTTACCCTGACTTGTGAACAAGATACAAGAAACTTGAACTCCTTCGCTTGGGGCAGTAACTCACTCCCGACCCAGAGGGAGAAATCCACCGCTTTCCGGCAGAGACCCACGACTTCAGACTTGAAGGTCATCCAGACCGCTTCACAAACCAAGTTAAGTAAGTAAGTGATGAAGCCAACAGAACCACATCATCTGCAGAGATGCAATTCTGACCCCTATTTTTCCCTGCGTTCCAGAGGTGCCGCGAGGCAATCACAGCCATTCAAGTCAATGCCTGATATTCCACCACCCGCGACGAGGCGCGTCCCAGAGCCTAAGTGAAGCGGCTCTCCACGCCGCTAAAGATGTGCACTAGGTAGACCGTTCCTTCTTTCATTTGGAAAAGTTCACTTAAATAAGATTTGTGAGAGATAACAGCCGTTAGATCTGTTGTCGCGTGAAGTCTTGGTTCATCTGAAGGCCTTCCCATTTCCAAGTAGAACAATTAAATTTTTAAACAATGCCTTATTGGGCTCCATTACACTGACAAATTAGTAATAGTGTAGGCACAGTGAGCTCTGAATTGTGTCTGTCTCTACCTTGTTTTTGAGTGGACCAAAATGATGTTCCAAGAAAGCTTGACCGCATCTTGGGAGACCTCAAATGTGATGCACTCTGGAATGGTTTAGGCTCATGCTCATGCCCAAAAAGAAGTTTGAGTCACCGCCCTGGTTCAGGACAGAAAGCAGAGAGGAGGGAAGCAGATGAAGGCAGAGTGAGAAATGAAATGGAAAACCACTGAGAAAGCACCAGAGCGCACCCCCCTCTCCCTCTCCCTCTCTCTCTCCCTCTCCCTCTCTCTCTCTCCTCACCCCCCCACATGACTGATCTGATACTTGATCCAAGCTTCGCGGATGTGTGAAGGGCCAAACAAGAACAGACACACAAAACATTGCCACTGCATATCTTTTAGGCTGACCTGCAGCTCTTTGCATACAGATCTCGATGAGTCCTCTTCTCTCTGTTTCTTGGTAGAATAGTAAGGATGATAGTGCGTTGCTCTCTGGCCACTACTGGGGAAAGAGCAAGGAAGTGGCAGTAAATCGCTGGCATGGAGAGCCATGACGCAGACACGCAGCTACAATGCACCGAGAGGGTGGGGCAAGGATAGGTAGTGGCCAGTTCACTGACTTGTTGCCAAGTGCTTCAACAAAGTCCAAAACTGCCCAACCGTTTCTGATATCCTTTTTCTTTTCCCCCTGCTGTTTTTACTCTTTGCATGCAAGTGAAAGGACCACTAAAGATTCATTGTCTTGCTTCAAACCCCTCTGTCACTCCAGAACAAACACCCACACACAGTCTGCTGACAACTCCCACAAATACTACTTGTCTCAAAAAATGACTAAAGCAAAATCAGAGAAGCCTAATCACAGCCTCTAAACATCTGATGCAATTTACTTTGATTTTCACAATAAGAGGAAGGACAGCATCATGCGGCCCTTACAAGTCCTCACAGGGTAGACCAGGGTGTCCCCTTTATAAACGTGGCGCACAAAACGGGGCTGAAAATGTGCATACGCCACTTCCCACGCAAAGGTAGTTATTTTATTTAAAAAAAAAAAAACGACGGGAGAATGTGCGGTCGCATGCGTACGCACACGGCGATGCAGATGGTGAGGTGGTGAACTGAAGTCAGTCTGCAGAAAGTAAATGTGGGAAAAAACGATTACTCGTAATATTTTCATGTATTGATGACTCGTGCACATTTTTTCACTCCATATCATCCACATTATCATGAAGATTAAATCCAGCAGTGTTATTTGTTACTGAGTGATAATTGTTCCATAAACACCTTGTAAAATCCAACTCAAATCTTAAATAAAAATTTTCTTAATATTTAATCAGCGCTGTCTCACCGTCACAGAGTCCAACTTTGAGTCCATGAGAAGCGCTATATAAATTCAATTTATTATTATTATGGAGCGCAGGAGGGGGAGATCGCCTGACTGCATGGAATACAGGATAGCATCAAATACCCTAGCATTAGATAATGGCAGAACACAGTGTAAATAATTACACATCTGTCTTTAAAACTGTGCATATATCATCAAATGTCAAAGTCTGAAAATACAGTGTTAAGCTCTCGTGCAATCGTTAACCTTAATGTTCGTGACCAAACCTGCATGAAGAAAAGTGGTTTGCCTATTAGACTTTCGTCTTCAAATAGTATCTTAGGGTGGGGGGGGAATACCACTAGTTGATGCTGTGATTTTGGCAAGGTGTTAACAATCACTTTAATTGTCCTCGCCACTCTGGGGGCACCCGGGTGTTTCCTGAGGGAAATGGCAGTGTTTTATATAAATATTATAATCTTCAACTTTATCACTAAGGCTTGTTTGGATACAATATATAGTTCTGTTAAATCTTATCATATAGGTCTGTTACATTGAAGCTGTCCCTGAGTGACGTAGCCTAATGCCTGCTGTTTTGGACGGTATTATTAATACATGTAGTTATAGATCAGGTTTCCCTACACTATGCGAGAACAGGCCCGAAATTATAATTCAATTTGCAGCAATTCACCAGCGAAGTTTTTTTGCATTTTTCCCACCAGTCGTCAAGATTCGGCGTAACGAAAGAACAACTGCCAGGGTCATTAACATACTGATCAGCATTGACGAGGTCCTTTGCATTGACCATTCATGGTTAAAAATGGGCGTGTACAGGGCAGGATAAGAGGCTGATTTACGTACGCAAACTTGTGGGTAATCGGTGATTTATAAAGGGAACATTGCTTACAGATGTGCGTACACGGTTTTATAAATCAGACTTTTTTTGGGGGGGGCGTACGCCATTTTTGGCTTTTGGGTGTACGTACACTTTTAGTAAGGATCCTACGCACAGTTTTATAAATGAGAGCCCTGGCCAAGCTTTTATTTTTGCGTAGGGGCTGTTTATGTGTTAAAGGTTGTGTGCTATATATGTGTGTTTGCACTGTAGGCACAGTGAGGGCTCTGATCAGCGGACCTGTCTGTCCGTAGGTGTCTGGTTTCTTCATCTGGCTTGCTCAACCCTACCCTGTCAGTTTTCTTTTTCGGGTTGTTTGTTGCTTGTGTGCCACTGGACCTGTTGTGTAATGCTTATACAAGATTTAAAGGGACAGGAGGTCTTTAGTGAGCATTCAACGACAGAATCAGAATGGAACTGTGAAGCACCCTAGGGAAGCCCATAGTTTCACAGCGGTCCTTATTTCCAGAGAAATAGGAATATAATACCAACAGTAAAGTGCTGAGTGAGTAAACTGCAATGTAACATGCATTTTAAGCAAGTTGTTAGCTTTCAGTTGTACTTTTAAACACATCTACAAAATACTATCAAGTTAAAATATAGCTTATTGTGAAAAAAATACAGATAACATAAATCAGCTGTCTGCAGGGAAGCTGGAATAGTGTACTTTTGTATCTGACTGGGTGTCATGAGTATGACTTGTGTTAATATATAGCCACAGACTGCTGGACTAACCGTGATGTTAACTCATTGATAAGGAGGGACCCCCATATTGGTGAGGTGACTGGGAAAGTACCAGCTTCAGCACAGACGCTAAGAATCATCTTCTTTACGACCATCTTCATAAAGGAAAAATAAATAGGCAGCGATTGTATACAGTATGTTATACCATCAGCACATTTGGAGGAGAGAAAGACGCTGACTGTAGAGGCTGCAGCTGCAATGCAGACCATGGGCAGCCAAACACACTATTGCATCATCTAAATGTGGCATTTTTGCATGTTGGAATTTGAGCCAGGAGAGCGAGAAGACCTCTTTTGTCTAGGGATTTAAATCCTTCCTCACCACAGGTATCAGAGAGTGTCAGTCAAGCACACTATGCAAAAGATGCTCTCTTTAAGTTAAGAGTGATCAGGAAGTCCTAGGTAAGGCTTTATTTTAGGAGCTCCATAGTTTCCCATAATCTCATTGAAAGGAGATATGTCACTGTCAATTTGTAGGAAGGGACTATGTCATTTAGTATAAACTCTTTAAAAAATTTAAACAGTAGCTATGTTTCCATCCACACGTTTTTATCCGAATTAAGTGATATCGAATGAAAAATGCCTTATGGAAACAGTAAAATCCGATTGAATTTCATGAATATCGACTCAAAGAAAATACGTTCGGTCTCATCGGATTTTCTCTTGATCGATATACGGCTTATGCGATAAACGCTGATGGAAATGTTATTTGCCGAATAAATAATGAATTGCGATAAAGTTTTAGGTCATTTTATGGTTGCAACCCGCAATAAAACGAAGAAGAAGAAGTTTCAGTTCATTTCCGCCCAGTATTTCCGCTCGTTGGAAACAAAAAACAGATGTAAGTGGAACGAGGGAGACAAGATACTTTTTAATTGAATTTAACGAAAAATATAACGGCTATTTTAGATAGCAAAAATCTAAGAAATGCCATCATTTATCAGGGGCGCTACGGGAAATTACCAACAGTTACGACAGGGACATTAAACGCTTAACGTGAAAAGCTTAACGTGGTTTAATGTATCTAAACAACGATCTATCATCACCAGATTTATCATGGTCATATCTTGTCATGAACACTTAAGCCTGTCAAAAAACTAAATCGAAATCCAACGATTATAGAAGTTATCTCCGTTAATGTTTTCTTTCATCAATGGCCCTATGACGCGGGAAAAGCTTAACGTGGTTTAATGTACCTAAACAATGATCAATGATTACCAAATTTCCTCTCTCATATTACCCCTCATAACGGAAAACTGTCAAAAATCGAACCCAAAATCCTATTATTATGGACGTTATCTGACATAAAGCGTTTCTGCTTCATTAGAGCCTGCGGAAAAGCTTAACGTGGTTTAATGTACCTAAACAATGATCAATCATCACCAAATTTCTCTCTCATATTACCCCTCATAACCACGGAAAACTGTCAAAAAATCGAACCCAAAATCCTATTATTATGGACGTTATCTGACATAAAGCGTTTCTGCTTCATTAGAGCCTATGGAAAAGCTTAACGTGGTTGAATGTACCTAAACAATGATCAATCATCACCAAATTTCTCTCTCATATTACCCCTCATAACCACGGAAAACTGTCAAAAAATCGAACCCAAAATCCTATTATTATGGACGTTATCTGACATAAAGCGTTTCTGCTTCATTAGAGCCTATGGAAAAAGCTTAACGTGGTTGAATGTACCTAAACAATGATCAATCATCACCAAATTTCTCTCTCATATTACCCCTCATAACCACGGAAAACTGTCAAAAAATCGAACTCAAAATCCTATTATTATGGACGTTATCTGACAAAGCGTTTCTGCTTCACAGCAGGGCAGCGGAGCGGCTGTGGGTTGACTCTCCACGGTTCTCATTGGCGTTATAAGTCCTAATGTGAAAAAGCTTAACGTGGTTTAATGTATCTAAAGAACGTTCAATCATCACCAAAAATCCTCTCCTATATTGCTCATCATAACCACTTAAAACGGTCAAATCTAACCCAATGTAAAAGAAGGACGCGTTATCTGACACTATGATGAAGAAAACATTAACGTGAGATAACCGCTCTATAATCGTTGGATTTCGATTTAGTTTTTTTGACAGGCTTAAGTGTTCATGTCAAGATATGACCATGATACATCTGGTGATGATTGATCGTTGTTTAGATACATTCAACCACGTTAAGCTTTTTCACGTTAAGCGTTTTAGAATGTCCCTTACGACAAGCCGCGGGACGTCCTGCGGAGTAAATGGAAGGCGCTCAAACAGCGACACACTGCTCAAAAAAGAGAGTTGTCTCGCATATTAACAACAACAACTACTACTTTTGTCTAGCAAAACATTGTTCGCAAAAGTTCGCTTGAATGTTGTGCGATTCAGTGCAAAAGTGAATGGAAACACCTTAAAATGTCTCAAATCAATTCGATATACCAATTTAATCGCAAAACAGCATGTGACATCATTACGCACAGGTTTTTATTCGCTTTAAAGCTGTTGGATGGAAACACACTTTCACCAGCTTTATTCGCATGAGTTTTTTTACCGAACTTCAGATAATTCGATTGACAAGTGGATGGAAACTTAGGTAGTGTCTATCAGTACACTTTGAATCAATTAACTCTGATTAGTTGCTGGTGCAGCCTAGAAACTGACAGTGCACAGCAGGTCACATGCAAACTTATGGCAACTTAGAATTATTGTCATTGTTGAGTATTCTGTCGATTATTTTCTCAATTAATCGATTAGTTGTTTGGTCTATAAAATGTCAGATAATGGAGAAAAATGTTGATCAGTATTTCTAAAAGTTCAAGATGACGCCCTCAAATGTTTTGTTCTGTCCACAATTCAAAGATATATAGTTTACTGTCATAGAGTATTGAAGACACTAGAAAATATTCACATTTAACCCTTGTGTTGTCTTCCCGTCAACCTTGAAAAAAAAAAAACGGCGACGTTTTTGACGCCTTTTTTTCACAGTTTGTTTTTGCTTTTTCCAACATTTTAAATAGTTACATTTTTCTTCTACACATTTTCAGCGCTTATTTCTACGTCCCATATTTTCTGATATAAAACAAAAATTGAAAACGGGTAAATTTGACCCAAAGTCAACACAAGGGTTAAGAAGCTGGAATCCAGGAAGTTTTACCTTTTAAAAACAAAAATATAAAAAATAAAATCACTCAAACCAAGTAAAAAATCTGAACGGTTCGGTTCGCTAGTCATGGTTCGGGGCTAATATATATATATATATATATATATATATATATATATATATTGTTCGGTTCATTTTAGCCTCACAGATTTTTGTCCAAAAGTGCAGAAAAAAAAACTTGAAATGAAGTCATCAGGGAAAAAAAGCCTCGCGCTGCAGTGAAACCACCGTTTGAGGTACAGAGTGCAGCTGCCAGTCAGCCTTGGTCTGCCATGTCGGAGCATTACGTATTTAGTGCTACAATGACAAAAAAGTAGTGGGAAAGTGGCGGATAAAGCGGCACCTGTGTGCAAGCTCTGTACACGTGGCTTATGCTAGTGGCATTTACAGAGACACCACAACAGTGTGCTGTTGACAGCGCAAGGAGGAAACAGAGCAAGACAGAGCAACTCCTTCTCCCCGCAGCATTAAAACAGCCTCTCCATGCAGATTCAGACAGGGCAATCCAATCCATAACTTAAGCATTTTCATGTTACTTGAGGTGCGCTATAATATCCCCTCTCACCGACATTTCAGCAACACAGTTAATCCCGAAAATGTATTTTCTTGGAGAGGAACATGAAAATAGAATGAACAGAGCAGTGTTGTTTTGGTGTGTTTGGGTTATGTTACACTTATTGTGTTGTTTTTAATAACACAGTGGCACTTCTCCTTTTGATTAAAATCCACTGAAAGCTAACAAAATCCAGCCATGCAAGCTGCATTTTTGTTTGCACTAATTAGAAAATCTATTCTTTTGATAAAGACTTCACAATGAGGAAGTGCTTATGTTCTCAGCCAGAATTTCCTCTGTACAAAAAAACTAACCAAACTGAACTGAAAACTGTGACGGCCAAACTGTGATATTCATGGTTCGGTAACCGTGAATTTTGTGAACTGTTTCTAACCCTAATATGGAGAATAAAATGTCATCAAATAAACATGTTTACTTTGGTTTAAATGGATCTCTGTCAATTTTCTTTCTAGTAATTAATATTTTAGCAGGTCTTTTATGGAACATCATCATCTGGAAATCAACACCTGCTTATAAACATAACACAACAAACTAAACTGAAATAATGTCTTAGACTATTGTCTCATTAGTACACATTTTATAGCTCTTTTAAAAAGGAAACTACGAAGGAAATTATAAGAAAAATAGAAAATGCATTTCCTGCAGAAAATGCAGGTGAATGCTCAAAGATAAAATCAACTGCAAAGCATTGCTGAAAATGCAGAAATGTCAAATTAATTGCCTGAAAAATGCCCAAATGCATTGCACTGCAGTGCTGAAAAACATGGAAGTTGAAATGTAAAAGTGGCAGAGATAGAACCTGAACTGCATTATCTAAAAAGGAGCGAAGAGTTTTAATACACACAAATAGAAAAGCTGGACGCTAAACTGTAATACTGTCAAACTGCTTAAATGAAGTCTAGCTGAAAGTATGCAAAAGTTCAAATTGGAGTAGATTGAAGAGGATTTGAAGATTTCTCCTATTCACTTATATTACAAAAAAGAAATGAAAACAGCTTAATATTCATATATACATAAATCAATAAACAAAGGTAGAAAAAAACTTTTTAAAGTAACCATTAACCATTTTCCATCTGAATTGTTTCTGTACCTAAAAGAAAGTTTGCAGAGATAGTAGAACTTCAAAATGGAGAGAGAGACAACAAATAGAGACAGAACGAGGGATAGACAGACACAGAGAGAGGTGCACGCACACTGAGAGAGGTGCACGCAGAGAGAGAGAGAGAGAGAGAGAGAGAGAGAGAGAGAGAGAGAGAGACCCTACAATAGCACCTTGATCTTCAGCACAATTTCTCCCAGACCTAGGCCTTGATAGTGACTCTATCCAAGACAAAAATTAGCCATATCTACCTCTGAAGTTGAAGGTAACTTCGACAAAGTTGTGAACGAGAGAGAGAAAAGGCATGAAGGGCTTTTTGGAAAGAATCAACCAAAAACCAAAAGCCAGCCTCTCGTCCATGAGTATGCCTCCTCCTGCGTGGTGATACGGTGTAATTCGGTAGAAAGACAATAGTTCCTACATGAAACTGCTCACAACCAGGCCTGTGGATTACATTGAGTGATTTCTGGAAAGAGACACTGATATTGAGTTTTTCAAATGTATTCTTTTGGCACTTCGAGCACCACAAGCAGAGTGCCATCTAGTTCCATTATATGGGAGAGAAGGCAGGCATCTCTACAGCCGAAATCTCCAACACTGGGCAACTTACACCAAAACTATCTGGATTGAAAAATAGCACTACAGGTAAAAGGAAAAAATATATATCTTTGAATATGGGGTGAACCGTCCCTTTAACAATTAAAAAAGTAGAGAGATAGCAAAACTAGCTTAAAAGCAATGCAGCAATCAGAAACGGGCAAGAACTGACGGAGGTCTAATCAGCCAGTCACAATCTGCTGTGTGTCTCTGTATCTGGGGAAAGTGCTGTGTCATTGTTGAGTAGAACTGGTCACAACCCACAGAGATAATCCCTGAAATATTGAACTGCTAAGAGGTTGTACAATTTAATAGTTTGAATAATTTAAATTGAAGACCATTTATATGTATTTATTACACACACATACATATAGATTTTATTATTCACAATTTATGCACTTTATATTATTTTCTTAATTGTTATTTTTTTATTTTAGAAATTAAATTTTTACAAATCAGACATATAAGGATTTTGAAACTGATTTTGAAGCTGTGTTCAACCTGGCTTGTTGTTTGTAAAATGTGTTCGACAATAAAGAGGGAAAAAAACACTGAAAGGGACTACTTGACAAAAAAAAAAAACCTTGCATCTTGTAAAAAGTTGTATCGCTGAAATCTCTTCTCTTTGAGCATCTCAAGACTTGGCTGAAGATGTACACATGTAATGTGGGCGGATAGACACATTAGTGGTTTTGCTCAAGACTTTTCTGTATCAATTGTGCATGACAAGTGAAAGTTGTGGTCAAAAACGTTGAATGCCAGTTCAAAGTCTTGTAACCCGTTGAAAGTTTAAATGAAGTCTGAAGCTGAAAGTATGCGGAAGGATTTGGCGTTTGTGAAGTGGAGTGGGTTTAAAGGACAATTCCGGCGCAAAATGAACCTAGGGGTTAATAACATATGTGTACCATATCAACCATAGTCAACCGTTCTGTGGGATATGTTTTCATGCTAATTGAATGTGTCTCTAGCTTGAAACAAGCTAGCACAAACCGGTGATTAGCACATTCGATTAGCATGAAAACATGTCCCAGAGAACGGTCGACTCAGTACACGTTATTAACCCCTAGGTTCATTTTGGGCCGGAATTGTCCTTTAAGAGGATTGGAAGATATCTCCCATTGACTTACATTGTAAAAAAGTGTGAGAAACGCCTAATATTTTAGTAGAAACTAGAAAGGTAGAAATAGGAATGCAGAAGTAATAGTGGGGCAAAAAACGTACGGAAGAAAAAAAAGAACAGAAGAAGAAAAAAAAGAACAATTAAGTTTCCTGTAAGACAATGTGTTACTAAGGCCTGAGGTAGGCCCACTGCATCATAAGTAGCAGGTACGGATAGCATTGGCTATATGATAAATATATGATAACCACTTCACAAACAAAACACAGTCAGTGATCTGATTCATCACTTTCACACCAGCTTTCTAAACCCACATGGGAAACAAAAAGCTTTTTTTTATCAATATATTAACAGGCTTACCCATATAAACATAGATGGTTCTAATGTATCCATGGAAAAGTGTTTCTGCAACTGCAAAGCCTTTGTATAAGAGAACAGTGCTTTTTTTTTTTTTTTAAACCAATCAGATGTTGAACTCCAGCTGCTTGCTTGCACTAAGCCAATAAAGCACTGCTGTGCAGCTTGTGGAGCCAGGGGAGCTCCTCCCACCCAATGAGAATCCAGCTTTGGCACGATGGCCTGTGATGCAGCAGCTTTAGGAAGTCCAGTGCATGTGAACTGGAGTAAAGCCAAAGCAGAGTCACCAAGAGAGCAAGGTAAACAAGTTCTCTCTCTGTCACTCTTTTCCTCTCTCCTCCTTTTTCGCTTGCTCTCTGATCCTAAGCCATGGCATTTAGACCCCTTCTGTTGCTCCCTTTCTCCAAGAGAGACATATAGATAGATAGATACATACATAACAGATAGAGAGAGAAAGGGAGAGTTACAAGCTGTGTACTGGTTAAAGTAAAGAGAAGGCCAGCCCAGAAATGACTGCGTCACCATCTCTGTCTCTCCTAACTACGCAGAAACAAATGTGTCTTGGGAAGGGTTTTGGCAAATCCCAGTGGCCCTGAAGAGTGAAAACAAATCACATGACACAAGAGCCACTAGCCACACACACCGATCTGATCTGTTGTCCGATAGCAACATACAGCTGGATCCCCACCAGTCTTTGCCTTCATACATGTTTGGCTCTCCATGCTTACTCTTTCCTTCGACTCCATCAAGAGTTAACCACAAAGTAGGCCAGCAATCAACAGTTCGAACACAGACACATATATGTACGTACGTACGTCTGTAGTGACATATAAATTGTTAGCCTCTTGACTTGAATTCAACAACGAACTTATCCTTTCGTTTTTTTTTTTTAAGGTTGCTGTAACGTCCACCTGGCTGCATCTGCGCACAATCCCATATATTGGTGTATTAAACGTCTAATACTGTTTCATAATAGGCGAGACGCCACCATGCATGATTGTATTCACACCAATGTAATCATCCAATCATATTTCTTAAGGTGGAAAAAAAAGCGATGTTCGAACACCTTGATAATTCTCGGCAAAACATTCCTGACCGAGCTTCGCTGTGATATTAAGAACACTCCAGAATATTCTTTTGTTAACCCCCGTGTCGCACCTCTGCCCACACAAACCACACACCTTACCATGCTATCAGAACAAGACCTAGAGAAACTATGTCAGACAACAGCATCCATGTTGAAACTCCCGATACCAGCCCACAGGACCTAGACAGCAAACAGACAGACACACACACACACACACACACACACACACAGACATACATATAGTAGCGACAGGCAGAGCAGATCAAAACTACCAAGGAGGAAGAGGAGGGGAAAGACGAGGTTGTCCGAAACCATTGTGTCGACTTCAGGTGAAAAAACTCGATGACTCTGGGCTTCTGTTATCTCAGCTTCTGTTTCTCCTGACATGAAAAAGTGACGTAGCAACTAATCCAAACTCTCTCTCGGTCTCTCTCTCCGACTTGCTCTCCCTCCCTCCCTGTATCTCTCTCTCTCCTGTTCTGCCTGCCTTTCAAACACACACACTCTTTATTTTCATCTTGTTTCAACGGCAGAACTGCCATTACACTGCTACTAGAAGCAAACACACATACAGAGCAGAACCCACACAAATGCATATGTACGTGCCAATGCACGCACAGCCGTGCACATGCGCGTATGATCACGCCATCCCTCTTTCCGAGTGTGACGCAGCACTTAATTCTCTGTGCTTTCATACAACTGTTGTGGATACACAACGCAACTTCTTGATCAAGCTGAAACACACTTGCTAGCTGCCACACAAGGCAAGTGAGCATGAGCAGAGTCCAGTTAAAGGGAACCCTACCACCATGGCTCCCTGTCCCCCACTCTGTGACGTTGCTGTGCCCCCATTTCCCCCATCCTCCCATATAATTGGGTCTCTCTCACTCTCCGCTGCCCTCCTCTCTGGCGCACTCCTCTCTGCTCTCGGCTAGAGACGCACCGGCTCCTGTGTCTGTGAGGCTGAGCTGACTGAGCCTCCTCGATCACCTGACAAGCCACTGCTTTTAAAGGCACATCACCAGCATGTGTATCAGTTGCATAAGCGCTCAGATTGTCTTTTGGCTCTTTAAAAAAAATAAAAATACAGTCTAATGAGGGATACTATTTATCTCTGAATCTGCACCAAAGGGAATATTTACATGGTGCTCTGTTTACGTTGTGATGTGATGCTTTTGTAATACCCATACGTTGGTTACTACAGTGATTTCTGATGCAGAATACATGCTGTTCCTTATTCAATGTTACTACTTTTGATCTCCAGAGTGAAGCAAGCGTTTATACATAAAAAATAAATAAATAAAAAAGGTATACAGTGTGAGGGGATTGACTGTCACAATCACACTCACTACCACGTGTACTTCCTCTTTCAGTTCCTGGCGCTTCCTACCACAGCTCTGGCCTAGAGGAAACGCAGAGAACAGTTTTATCCTCTGCTTCTGTTCAAACAATACTGTTATTCAGCTAAACTTATCATGAATCTTGTTAAAAGGGAAGATTAATAAAAAAAAAAGTAGTATAAAAAAATAGTATATCATCTATGCAAGCCAGGAATTTAGCGGTTCCTTTAAAAAGGACTGTGTTCCAGCTTTATAAATAGTCTGTTTTGGTTAGGTCAAACAAGAGCTGAGTTTATTTTTTTTATTTTTTTTTTTAAGACATGAGTCTCTGCCATTTTTATCTGATTGTTTACATACCTTAATCAGATGATTCTTCATTTGTATAAAAATCAGACTGATGTAGCTGTGGGAAGATAAAAAGGAAAAAAATAAAAACTTTTTAGAATGCAAAACCAAAACATAATACCCTAAAGAAAAACATTGGAATGATCCAATTTGACTTATAACATGAATGTGAGTCATGACAAATGTGGAACACTCCATTAGACAATAACCTTTGGCTGAAGTTCAAATCAGGAAACATACACTATGAATGGTTTCCCCACTATCACCATCCATAATTAGTCCGGGGAAAGGTCAATCCAATGAAAAATAATGTTTGTTTGGGTTATGGTAGTTGGTCTTAAATGTGCCAAATTAGCCATTTTGTGTTAGAGTAGCTTCTGCTGCAATGCTGCAAATAAGAGGAACAAAGCTTGGTTCTGTCTCTTTTATGAGCTTGTCTGTTCTAAACAAGGCTGTGCCTATTAGGTTTGTCTGCATTGCTGAAGCATAAAGTCCTCTTTATGTGCTAAGCTGAAATAAAAGCTTTGTCTCAGTAAACAAAAGGTAAACAAAGTTCCCATTTGTGCCAACTTACCACTTCACCTAGTGGGTTCATAAATGATTCAGGTTTTTTTATTTATTTTTTTTTCAAACTTGGAACAACACTTCCACAGGGAACAATGTGATCCAAACATCATAACAATTGGCTCGAACTCAGGGGAACAACAGTAAACTAAGTTTACTATGGTGCCATGCTGACTCACTGATCGCCTAAACCTTGTAGTTTACACGAGGCACACATGCACCATCCCTCTATTTCGATGTATTAAATGTTTCAGTATCCTCCAGTTACAGGTCTCATCATTCATTTGGCTTTTCATGTGGCTGTACATTTTCTCCCCTAAAGCACTTGTAACTTGTGACCTACTAATTCGCCACTGGAACCAGAGGATATGGAGCCCACAGCTTCACCTTACAAGACTGAGAAAGGAGAGAGCATCGGCAAAAGAATCAGCTTTCACCCTCAAGCTATATGGGAAATATAAGGGATCTCAGGGATCAAGGCATGTTTGATGGTATTGATTTGAGGATTCAGGTCTATGTTCTCCTCTAGGATGAAGATGTCCTATTTTTGAACATCTGTCACACTTGACTGTTTCAGATCTTCAAACAAAATTGAATATCATACAAAAATAACCTAAGAAAACATTATCATTTCATTTATTAAAGAAAAAAAAAATAATCCAACACCAATTTGCCCCTTTAGTTACACATTCAACCAATGAACCACATTGAATTGATAACTGGGTTCAATTAGACCAGACACAATCAGGCTTGATTACTGCCAGCCCTGATGAATCGAAACATCACTAAAATAGCAATGTGAAGTTGGCTAAAAGGTCTAAACAAGCAGCACAGTATGACGCGTGCGATCAAAAGAAATTCCAGGCGAGATGAGGAAGAAAGTCCATATCAAAGCCCTTTCTAAGGCTCTGGGACTCCGCCAGCGAACCACAGTGAGAGCCATTATCTCCAAATGGAGAAAACTTGGAACAGTGATGGATCTTCCCAGCAGTGACTGGCCTAAAAAAATTCCTTCAAGAGTACAATGACAGGAACAGGAAGTCACAAAAGAACCTTGACAAACATCTAAGGAACTGCAGGCCTCGCTCGCCTCAGTTAATGTCAGCAATCATGATTCCACCTTGACAAAAAATCTGCGCAAAAAAAAAAATTGGTACCAATGGGAGAGTTGCAAGGCATACCAAGAGGAACATAAAGGCTTGTCTCGCACTTACCAAAAAACATAGTGATGACCCGCAAGCATTTTGGGATAATGTTCTGTCGACTGATGGGTCCAAAGTAGAACTTTTTGGATGACATGGCTTCCGTTACTTAGCGTAAAGCTAACAATGCATTACACAATAAGATCATCATACCAAACGTGGTGGTGGTAGTTTGATGGTGTGGCGATGCTTTGCTGCTTCAGGACCTGGGCAACTTGCCATAATTGGTGGAAGCATCAATTCTGCTGTCCAATAGAAAATTATGAGGGAGAGTGTCTGGTCATCAGTCTGTGATCTGAAGCTCAAGCTCAACTGTGTTATGCAGCAAGACAACGAGACAGCAACAAGAGCAAGTCTACCTCTGAATGGCTCAAAATAAACTAAATTAAGCACCGATTTTTTTTTCTCAGCCCCGATACTGAAACCTGGGCTTTGGCTATCGGCCAATACAGAGTACCGATCTGATACCAGTGTTTGATTAATAGGCTGTATGCCTCACTGGTCTGGGATCACTCTTTTATGAGTAAGACAACATCAAGCTTGATTTAAACATTACTTTCCTAGCTATTTGAGTCAGTATCGGCCCTAAAGCCGAAATTAGTATGGGATCTGTGCATCCCTATTTTGGCCGAGTCAAAGTCCTGACTTACATGATATAGGTGTTGGATTACTTTTTTCCTTCAATAAATGATCATTAAAAAAACTGTATATTGTGTTGACTAAGGCTGCCTTTGTATTATATTTCATTTTGTTTGAAGAACTGAAACAGTTAAGTATGACAGTTTGAAAAAAAAGAAGAAATCAGGAAGGGGAAAATACTTTTTCACGGCACTGTATGTGCATCCTATGCAAGCTAACTACAATAACACTTAGGAATATGAATGCAAGTTGAGCAAGGTGGTTTGGTGCTCCATTTCCTGCTACGAAGATTGGATGAAAGATTTACATTTAAAAAAATGCATTGCTTTGCACTCTATATAAAATAACTGGCGCATTTAATGTGTATCTTATATTCAACGCTGTCATATGCCCGTGACAGTACTACTATATCCATATCCAATCACTACAGATATTCAAGTGTTGTTGATAAATTGGGAATTATTGCTTTTCCCAACATACTGCACCCTGTAGCCTCTAACGAGAATGGGAGGTTTTACTGTGACAGTGGTTTGTGCTTATGCTGACAGAGACACGCTACAGCTTTAAAAGATACATTCAAGTGCCGGTCCTTCCTGTCTGCTATTTATGCTTCTCATCCAGTGGGTAGTGTGTTAATTTTAGCTATGTCATCTATCAGCCATGCCTGTTCCACTTCCTAAACCTTAATCTCCCTTTGAAAAGGTGCCTCGTCAGCTCCATTGATATTGTTTTTGGCTGTATTGGGAACAATGGGCATAGCTCCTAAATGCACCCACACGTACATTTAGGCAAAAAGCTATAACCTTCTTAAAGTGTTTAATTGAAAGTAAACAGTGTAATCTTTTTCTGGTATTACCTGGTTCAGTGGTTCTGCAGATACCACTCAGAAGAACGCAAACAGGCTCTCCCTGGGGATGTCAGCACGCGTTGCAGCACCATTCACTGTATGATGAAAAATAAGTCATTGAAAGCTTTATCGTCAGCAGGTCCTGAGAAAAACCCACCACACTACCAAGTGAATTAAAATGTTTCCCTTGTGGCCGGGTTGGCTCAGTGGTAGAGCAGGCGCACATATACTGAGACGTTTATGCCTCGACGCAGAGGTCCAGGGTTCGAATCCGACCTGTGACGATTTCCTGCATGTCTTCCCCCTCTCTCTCCCCTTTCTCACCTAGCTGTCCTGTCAAAAATTAAAGGCCGAAAAGCCCCCCCAAAGCCCAGCCGTTTCTGGCATCGCAGTGTTGGACAAAGTCAGAGAAAAGTACATATTGTGTACACTGTAATTTTGGTTGTATGTACAGTATGTATGACTGCTGAATATGGAACTGGCCAACCAATTCACCTATAACTTTTTGACATGTTATATTTATTAACTGTTATTGCACTTGCAATCACTACCATACTACCATTCGTCTTAGATGTTGCTGGCTGTGATTGCTGGGACGTGTACCGGCTCTTACCTTTCACAAGAAGTTGAACGTAATACCTGCTTTATCTCTGTGAAAAGAGAAATAGCAATATTTATCTGGAAGGCAAGCAATATCAATTTTCAAAGCTTCCGTTTATTGTTTTGTTCTATTCGCCAATATATTTATGTCCTTAGAGCCCAGTCTATCACACTATTAACTAACAACATTTTCTCTTACTGTGCCACTGAAGCAGTCAGCAAATCAATCGGTCAGCCGACTGCAGTGGGTTTGATGTTTTGATGTCGGGCCAAAGCACAACCGATGGATGTGCCAATCCTCCTGTTCAAAATGTTGACACAAAGCACAAGATGAATATAAACATGCATTCCACCCGCTCTCACGTAGTTACTGCTGTTTTACCCTCACTCTGTAGTGTTCACTTAAAATATCGGACTCATTCCAAGAACACGGTTTCTGACAACTTCATGCTCTGTAAAAGATCTTAGCCTGCACAAATACACCACCCTGTGTTAAGTAAGAGTATTGCTTTTGGAGGGTTTGTTTACATCAGGAATAAAAAGTGCGTATGACATAGAAACCTCTGGATGGATGGATGGAGCTGAGTCAAGGCACTGGCACAGCAGGCGCACGCACTTTGGCTTTCCAATTAATTCTAAAGACAAATTAATTAAATTTGTCTTTAGAAAGAATCAATAGAAGAAAAAAAATGTAAATAAACTTTTTTGAAGGAAAATCTATTTCTGCAAATGAACAATGGGGAAAACAATATTAGATCATTTTAACTTCAGGCCTATATGCAGCAAAATGCTGTTAAATGAATTGATAAGTAGTTTTACATTCCTTTATGTTACAATTTAAATACAGTATCAGCTGGAAATGGCACTACGCACAGTATGACACACTAACAGGTGCAACAAAACCAATCAAAGTCAGTGCAATGATTAAAAAGGTCCTGAGAAAGTAGCTACAATATAGTTTTTCTCATGATTTCTTTTTTTGAGAAAACAGTTTAAAGAAATTTCCCTCCTCTTTAAACTTTAAACTTAGTAACCTGCTACTTATACTTTTGACATTAAGGGATCTAACAAGTTGAATCAAATATATTCCAAGTCTAACAGACCAAAATTAAAATAGACAATAACCACATCTACCACACAAATGAAATCATTACGCAGTACTGCATGGATGCAAACGGCACTCACTCCTGAGGTAAACTGAAGTGCGCAACATCCTCCTGCAGCAAGCATCCAGCACACCTCTCCATCCCACCCTGATGCTCTGGATCCGAAGAAAAATGAGGCACAAATCCCCCAGACATGTTTTATAAGGAAGCAGCTGAGAGCAAATGTCTCGCTTGTTTCCGGGTAACGTTGGAAACAACGCTGGAAACTGCGCACTACGTCGCAATAGGCTAATCAAATCATGGCCATGCGCATTTCTCACTCGCCTTTATAAAATACGTTTGAACAATTTCAAAACAAATTATACAATAAAAAAAATAATAAGCAGGGAAATTGTAACATTAGAAACATCATACGGTACAAGAACAAGTGTAAACAAAAGACGCACGTTACTAATACAGCCGACCGCGCGCACCACAGAAGCACTACACCTGAATCCATATACACGATGGTAACGTTATTTTATCCACTGGAGCAAATCACGTTCTAGCTGGATGTAAATAAACACTCTCTCTCTGGGAAAGGGCGATGACTTACTATACCGACAGCGCCTCTTTCTTCGCAACAGGTCGTCCGTGTTCAAACTATTTCAAACTATTTCTACTCCGTCATTAGCTGTCATTAGCTCCCATTAACCTGCCATTATCGAATCCAGAGTTGTCCCTTGCTCTAATGAAAAACACTGGCCATCGACATATTCACAGCAACACAAACAAGCCACGCCCACCAACACACACCCCCGTTTCCTGATTGGACGTCGCTACGAAAGGCGTCAACAGGATCACGTGCTTTTGACGCAGGTTTACAAAGGGCGCAGAGTCGAAACAAGAGGATCCACTTCTCTGTACTTCCGGTTTAAGCTGAACTTCCTTTTCTTTCCTCTTTTAGGAAGCGCATGTTGTTTGTATAATTAAGGAAAACAAATGTATTATGTCAAGCTCATAAGTAATTCTATCTATCTATCTATCTATCTAACTGTATTCTTGAAAATTTACTTGTTATTGCACTGTTATTGTTCATTCCTATTATGAATGAACAATAACAGTGCAAGTAAATTAGCATTCAAGAATACAGTTCACTAACCTGCTAGATTACATTTCCTTTCAAATAAGTCGACCGCAGGGAGATGAACAAAGAGCAGTTGATTTTGTGGGCTTAACCCTTGTGTTGACTTTGAGTCACATTGACCCGTTTTCAATTTTTGTTTTATAGCAGAAAATATGAAACGTAGAAATAAAAGCTGAAAATGTGTAGAAGAAAAATGCAACAATTTAAAACGTTGGAAAAAGCAAATACAAACTGTGAAAAAAGGCGTCAAAAACGTATGAAAAAAGGTTTGACGGAAAGACAACATAAGGGTTAAGCTGTTTCCATCAACAGAAAAGTAAAATCTGTACTAGCTTAATGTGGATAAGTAGATAAAGTGTCTAAATCTAAATCAGATTTAGTTCAATTATAGGATATGCTAACTAATAAGGTATGACACCTGTATAAATAAATTATACGCATACCCTTAGGCACTTAAATTAAAATGCTCAAAAAGGCCCTGAAGACCTGGTTTCAAAAGTACTATTCAAAGTATGTCTATACAATTTGATATTTATTACTAAATAAGCAATAATCACACGTAAACAGGGAACTACACCCATTTTAGACATGCTATTCCTGTGGTCAAAGACATAATATTATTAAACATGAACAACTGTCTCCCCAATCCAAAAACTAGATTGCGAAAACTCACATTTGTGATGTCATCAGTCTGCAACTGCTCCATAGACAATAGATCAGCAAAGATGTTACAAATTAAACTGCTAGAACCCAGGGGGATTTTCAGAGTATATGGGTACAATTCCAGAACTGAGAATACACTAGAATAAAGCTCATTTGGGTATATAAAAAAATAAAAATAAAAAAAGGAAACAAACATTCTGTGGGTAAGGCTTGGGCGATCTCAGAAACATATGTCATCACCTTTTCCAGCTGAAACCTGCCCACTTCAGAACACCAATAAAAGCAAGGACAAAAACATAAATAGCCTACAGAAATGTCTAATTTGATATAACCCACATTGTTCTAACTTTGGCAGAAAAGTGTGTCTTCATGTAGAACCCCATAGAGAGAAGCTGATGGAGAACAGAAGGACTAACTAACATGGAAAACAATCTCACGTGTACTAAATGTATGCAACTGGAAATGTATGATCTTAAGCCATTATGTACCCTTCATTTAGCTATGGGCATATACAATAATAAAGTAACTCTGGAAGTATGTACAAGTAATTCCAAATCTTTTATTTACCCACCACCGGATTTCATTACCTCAATTGCGGTTTTTGTTCAAATTTATGTAATTAATAATTGTGATTTTTGCCTAATACACTTTCTATTAATGATTGGTGTACATAGTATTTAGTAATTTCACAGCGTCATTTTGTACACAGTATATGCTCATAAAATGTATAGTATTCTAGTTATTTAAGGTTATTACATTTACTTTGGATCTGTTCGTTGTACTTCTTTTTGTTGCTGTAACTATTCTGTTTCTCTGCATGTGCTCAATTAAGTTGAGCTTATCTCATCTTTTTCTGATCTTCCTTTACATACTTTGTATTTTCAATTGCACATAATACAATATACTAAACTTTATTTATATAGCACTTTAAAAATAAAAACTGTGGTTGGGATATTTCTTAAAATTATACAAATTGTTTTCAGTTTGCTTTTTATTTGTTTCATTTCACTTTGACTTTGCTGTTTTCAGTTTGCCTCTAGTTTGGCCCTAAGGCCACAGCAGGGGGCATCCTAACCCAACAATCATATTCAAACTTCACTTTCCTCTGTATGCGTCACTCCATCTAAGGTTTGGATTATTTCAACATGGGCTGATGTAAATCATTTGCAGGATGTTGTGTGTGTGCTTGTTTCAAAGTGTGTACACTTTTAATAAACATTTCAGTTTAAGTATTGAGAGGCCACTATCCCACGCTTTTTTTCATCAGCCTGATAAATTATATTAAATTATGTACTAAGTCAGCTTTAGCAAATTATTATTAGTATACAATCAACTACATGGTCTACAGTTTACTACAGGGTGTGATGTGTGGACAGTTGCATCACTGGAAAAAAAAAAAAGAGAGACAATGCCTTCCAGATAGTTTCCAGCAGATGTTGGTAATAGACAACGACAGCAAGGAGCTATGTGCAGGAAACAGACGGGATATCAATTTAAGTTTCCGTTGTTGTTTGCCATTTAGGTGTCTATGGAAACAAAATATTTAATTTGAGCTTTTCAATTTCCATCATTCATTCATTAGTATATTCATTTCTTTGATACTGCAGCACTAAATCCCTCAGTCCCTTACTTTTAACAGTGATTTTAGTCATGTTAGATAGTTAGACTCCTTATAATAATACCCTAGGAGGAATAAAAAAAACATAATATAAAGTATTGCCTCATACCACACATGACAATAACCTGCAGTTTATTAACAACAAACAAGTTTTGTGGTGACTTTTTATAAGGGTTGAAAGTTTCATTACATAAGCATCGATTAAAAACCCATTGGCCTTTGACACATCTGTCTGATAGTTACAAGTAGGATGTGTCTGGCCACTCCCTCATGCGTCAGTGGGGCCCCATATTTGTCTTACAGAGGGCCCCTCCCTTAATGTGGATCCCAGCTTTGAAATTGCATAGTACATTTCCCATGATGCATGCTTTTATTTTTTTCAAAGTATGTGAAAGTACATTACATTTCTCACCAGATGTCATGCATTTTGGATTGTGAGAGAATGTCTATGTGAGTCTGGGTGGATGCATACTGTTGTGTTCATGCAAGGGTGTTGTTGCACGAGAAAAAAACAAAACCTTTCACTGCTGCCAAAGTGTCAAAAACATAAATCATTTCATCAAGTTCAAGTGGAGTACATTTCTGAAACTTCCTCTTCCTCTGAAACTCTTCAAGGTATTGGTTCGTTTATGAATTAGTCAATTGGTTGGTCATTAAGTCTTAAAAACCTAAAACAGGTGAAAAAGCTAGAGTTGTGTTAATTGATTCCAGGTCAGCATTTTGAACACAGATCCTGGACGGGATATTTTGTTAGCTTGTGTACTGATTCAGATATTTATCCCTGATTGACCTTCCTGCTTTGATACTGTGTGTATTTCATCCTCTGTAGAATCACACAGCCATTTGTTTAGCTATTTCACAGACCACTAAGTGATTAAATTGTCCACCATAATTAATTCTGACAACTGTTTTGTTTACTCTTCTCCACAGTAACAGTATACTTACAGATGTATGTAGTATAACTTTCTTTCCAGGCTAAGATCTGAGCACGCAGCCAGTTATCCAGTCAGCTCTATCTGAAGACACCTAGATGGCATTAAGCTATTATATTAGCACTTATCTGTTTACTAAGTATTTGTGTACTTCTGGAGACTTAGCTCTATAAATGTGCTACCTCTTCATTTTTAGAGGCTTTAAACCACATTTTGCTTATGTAAATGATGTAACACACTGCTTGTATGAAAGGAGTTGTTCCTAGTGACAATCATTGACATATATATTAATGGACCAATAGACCCCGTTGCTCTGGACGGAGACCAGTGAAGGCTATTAGAAGCACTTTTCCGGTGATCTCTTCCTTTACTGCGCAGCCTCCAACTGACAGAGACAACGTAAATGTGACGTGAGCAACGTGTCTGAAAGTTGTAAGTCTTCTGGTAGCTGTGCCAAGAGAAATCTCAATCATTTCCAATCTTACAGAGACGGAGAGTGTAGGTATATGTAAGGAGATAACATAAGCACAGGCTAATTATTGCTAACTAACATGCTAGTTAAATTACGTAATTAAACCTAAACAGCTAATGTAAGTCGAAACTGCCTGCGAGCTTCTCCTGTACTATACGGTAATTCCTCTACTGTGCGACAGGCCGAATCACTTGGTTATGACACAATCGTTAGCGTATTTTTTACAAAAGCGTCTGCTCCGAGCCATAACGTGAGGTACAAGGTAATGGAGCCTTTTATACATTGTTGTTTTTCTTTAGAATTAAACAATGGACAAATAGAGTCTTTAAACGCTTCAGATGTAAAGTTATTCGCAGTCAAGTGACGTAAAAAAAAAATGGCGGTCAGTGGAATGCTAACAAGAGGTGATGGCTTTGTAGCAACAAAATGGCGCCGGGTTCGCGTCCAGAAGCGAAGCTTACCCCCTTGGTGACAATAGACCTTTTTCACGGCAGACATTTTGACTTGTCACAGTAAGAAAAACGCAGGTGAAACTAATTTTGTTAACAATGGCTCAGTTCCATCAAGTGTCGCAGTGAAAGGGAAAGTTAGCCAGCACGTACAATAGACATTTTTCACGGCAGACATGCTGACATGTCATAGTAGGAAAAGCACAGGTGTATTCAAAACCATTAATGATGGCTGCATTCCACTTAGGAGAGGCCCTGGTATTGTGCATGCAGCTACCCCGTTTACACGTACGTGGTTATTTTTGAAAAACGGAGACATTTCCCTTCGTTTGTGCCCTTCGTTTACACACAAACGGAGAATTTGCCTCTGAAAACAATTCTTTCTAAAAACTCTGGCCAGAGTGGAGATTGGGAAAACTTTGTTTGCATGTTTGCATGTAAACTGAGACAAACAGAGGTTTAGGCATTGACATATATAAAATGGACCAATAGACCCCATTGCTCTGGACGGAGACCAGTGAAGGCTATTAGAAGCACTTTTCCGGTGATGGCCAGCTTTACTGCACAGTCTCCAACTGACAGAGACAACGTAACTGTGACGTGAGCAACGTGTCTGAAAGTTGTAAGTCTTCTGGTAGCTGTGCCAAGAGAAATCTCAATCATTCCCAATCTTACAGAGATGGACAGTGTAGGTATATGTAAGGAGATAACATAAGCACAGGCTAATTATTGCCAACTAACATGCTAGTTAACATTAGTAATTAAACCTAAACAGCTAACGTAAGTCAAAACTGCCTGCGAGCTTCTCCTGTACTATACGGTAATTCCTCTACTGTGCGACAGTAAGTCACTTGGTTATGACACAATCGTTAGCGTATTTTTACAAAAGCGTCTGCTCCGGAGCCATAACGTGAGGTACAAGGTAATGGAGCCTTTTATACATTGTCGTGTTTCTTTAGAAATAAACAATGGACAAATAGAGTCTTTAAACGCTTCAGATGTAAAGTTATTCGCAGTCAAGTGACGTAAAAAAAAAATGGCGGTCAGCGGAATGCTAACAGGAGGTGATGGCCAGGTAGCAACAAAATGGCCATAGATGGCTCAAGTTCTGAAGCGAAGCTTACCCCCTTGGGTTTAGGCAGCCGAGGAAGTGAGGAAGAGAAGAGCGAGGAAGAGAGAAGAAGTGATTCGTTGCCGTTGTCGCTATTTTTAGGATTCTGATTGGCTAACATAGGCTTGAGCTTCTCATTACACTGCCACCTACAGGTTTGGCATGCTCTTGACGGCATATATACACGGTACGTGTAAACGAACACTTTTCTGAAAACTGACAGCTGTGCACAATGTTATTTTTGAAAACGGAGAGGTTAAAATGTCCGTTTATGAAAATAGCCGGCCATGTGGAAACGTAGCATGATCTGAAATAGCTTACTGGGACACTTGATGGAATTGAGCCATCCTTAAGGTTATCAATTTCAGCTGAAAAAGGTCACATACTGGTACTTCGCTAAAACTCAAGGCCGCGCCCCCTTTTGGGGGATAGAAAATAGACGGTCCCATAGAAGTCAATGCAATTTGATGTGTGTTTGGATCATAATTTTGTGTGTGGATTTTTTTCTTGTTAAACAGATTGTTTGTTTTATACACATGTCTAATGTTTATATTGTGACCTTGCCTGAACCTGAGCATTCACAATACCTTAATAAACTAAGTTTGATCGCCGCTGGTCTGGTCTATAGCCTGGAGCCAAAGCCCATCTATCAGGATCTATTTTAGGACATTATGGCAGGAGGACAAATCGAAGACCGGGGTTTTTGGATGTATTGTTGCTGCAACAAACTACTCAGCAACCTTTCGGCATAGTTATTAATTCAAAACGGTTTGTTTAAAGTAAAAGTTTGGAGCGATTTACATTTCCTCTGTCGTTATGCTGGAACGCGGGATTGTTTTCCCCTAAAAGTGGGCGTGAATCTGTTCAGTGACATTCTATGACGTTGCGCCGGTTGTGCGTATACCAGCAACCTGGAACTAGCTCACCTAAATGGAATGCAGTCTCTATTAATGTAATCAATTACACATGTACATCTCCTACTATGACAAGCCACAATGTCTGACCTTTTGGTCAATTAACCATTAAGTTTATCACCCAACTCTGCAGTTCCCCTCAGCTCTGCTGAGTGTTTTAGGATCTTTCAGCTCATTGTTCTGGTTTTATTTCTGCAACTTTACTGTTTTCAAGCCGCAGCAGGCAACAAAAAAGCTACACATTAACCCACTGTGCTACCTACCCACCAGCACCAAACAGCAGACAAAGTTAGCTGGTGAACATAGTGGAGCACCGTGAAGCACTTAGCAGTGCCAAGCCTCTCATGTATGAGCATACATTCATGTCACAGAGCATCAATTAGCAAAGTTTGAAAACTCCAGGAAGACCGTTTAAAAGCACTTACCGCTGTTCTGACGGTATTTTCTGAACCCATAAAAGACTCTGACCACCGGGATAAAACCATACCGTCCGCTGCACAGTAAAACAGATGTTTAACCCGTTTTCTAAGTGGCGACTCAGGTTGGCTATCTATCCAGGTGCATGGTAGGCTATGGCTGCCATCTTTGTTTTGATTGGCAAACAGAGGCGCAAGTCGGGAAACCTTAAAAAGGGTTTTCGTCATTTCATTTCAGAGTCTTCGAATTCTGGAAATACATTGTTTTTTTAATGACCTGTTTTTCAAATATCACCAGTTAGTTTAATTATCTTTTAGAGACCGATGGTAATATAGGCCTATTTTAATACTTCCACTAAACGTTATGGAGGCCAAAAGCAGAGCTAAAAGAAGAGACAATATTGGACTTACATATTCACGAGGTAGCCATACCATAGGCCTACTTCAAGCGAATGCTAATGTTGCTCCATATCTGCTGGATGTGCTAATAGGCGACTGTTGGCTAATGATGGCTAAAGATTGCCAATGCCATATCAAATTAAACACGATTTGTAAACAGATTGTTTCTGTTGCCCCCAAGTGGTCAAAATTAGCTACTGCACGTTTAAACCATCACTATTTTGAGTAATTGACTATTTTAGATATGATAAAAAAAAATTATACTGCTTAACCTGGTAGAGGCTTTCTTCCTTTTCCAGCTTGGATTGACAAAGAAAATGAGAATGTCAGCATGTGGACCTTTGTATCTATCTTTTACTTTATTGCTCTGGATATAATGCCCATAAAAATCACTGTATATAATGTAATTATACAGTGGTAAAACATGTCAACAGAGATTCTCTTGCCTAAGTTTCAGAGAGGTCATGTTGTCTTCACAGTTTTCCAGTCAGTATCAGCACCATACGTGATGTTCCAGAGAGGAAAGAAGTTGGTGAACATTCCTTATTGTATATTTCCCTGCTGGAGCAGGAAACTCAGCAAGATGAGAGACGATGTCACAGACAATTATGAGGTGTTTTAAAATTGTAGGTTTCAAACCCATTTTAATGCAAGATCAAAAACTTGATGGACTCCTTCGCTTAAACTGCCTTCTGGCATTCCTGTAAACTTTTCATGAACCTGAAGGTTGATGAGCTTTTCATTTTCATCACAGGCTCACCCTGCAGACCCCACCTCCTGGCCTCAGGGTCCCGCTAATTCTCTTGTGTGCTCGCCTTTACCTCCCACCCTTCCATTCCACCCAATATTATCTTACCATCAATGACTTTAGAAGGGGCATGCTTTGGCACGGAGCAGGAAAACATGACGTATATGGCAGCTGTAGCTACGCTGAGGGGGGAGCCAGCCCACAATAAAAACAACCCGGCTGAGGTCTGTTCGTAATCCCAGATTCCTCTGCACATACACTTCTCTTGGCTAGATGGAGGGATAGAGGGGTGGAGGAACTGAGAGCTGGATGGGATGAAGGATGGGTGGGGAGCATGCTGGAGCTGGGGGACTTGTGTGACATAGAAGGAAAGCTGTGGAAGAGAAGATCTGGAGTGATATACTGTGGGGGTACAGGGGCCGATGGGTGGAAAATATAAAGGGTCAGGTCACCCAGATTACAAATAAAACATTTTTATTCACTTACTTCTGGTATCTGGCCAGATATATTGCATTGGTTTTATTTGTTCCACCACAAACCTCAATATAACAGAGTTTATTGGAGTTCCATTGAAAAATGTCCACGAGGTCGCTCCATAATACAGTATAAAGGCCTTGTTGTGAACAGACAAAAATATGTTGCTGTTGCTTTTTGAAATGCTGCGAGCAGCACAAAGCAAATTCCATTCATCGGGGCACTTTAGTTTAGTTTATTTTGAACATGTTAAAAAAAGAAGAAGAAAATAAATAAGATCATGTACACTTCAGTACAGGCAAGAAAACCAACAAAGACAAAATCCGCAGCAAACATATCTTTCAAAAATATAGTAAATGATTCAAATAAGGAGATTCAGATCTCAGCAAAAAACCTGGGCAAACAAAATCTGCATGGCAAGATGCTATTAGGGGAAAATGAGAAAATAAAGATTTCTTTGCGTGTAATTTTTGTAAACCAACTCTTTAAATTTGACAGACAGGAGAGCCTGAGGAGTAAGTAAACGTAGAGCAGACAAAAGAGACGTGAACTCAATATTCTCACATGGGTGGAGTCTGTTGGTGTGTAAAATATCTTGGCTTTCACCTCACAGACTTCAAGTTCACGTAGGTTACAAATAACAGAGATGTCTCAGTGTACATACATACAGCAAGGCTCACGTCCACTGGGATTTACGCCTCTTAAATTTGCACCGCGCAGCAGTTGTTGCGTTCTCAGATTGTAGATGATCACATTTAACCCAATATATGTTTCTTTGGTGTGTGCTTTTTGTTATGGCTTTACAGTTGTGGCATATTGTGACAACAGGACTGTTCTAAAGCACCGCTCAATGGCCTTCAGGAAATATTTTCCTTGTAGGGTGCAGAAGGGGACAGGGCAGGGGAGGAATGCACATGGGGCTCGATCTTGTGATGAAAGAAGGGCGCGAGTGGATAGGAAATAAACAAGTCACACCGTCACATGCAGTGCACGGCGACAGATAATGAATTAGAAATATGTATATGAACATGATGATGGTGTGTAGATTCTGGACTGTAATGGTGCTTATGAACATGTCCTGTGGCATTTAGAAAAGGCAGCTGGTGGATGTTTTCTCTGCCCCACCCAAAACTGTGAAAGACAAAACAGTGTGAAGTGATGTCATTACTACCGCTTATGCAAACCAGCTGTGTGACCTTATGGGCTGCATGGGATTTAAATTCAATGTGTGATAGAGCACAGATGTATGTGGGTGCATGTGCACATGTTTCTGTAGTTAAAAAAAAAACCCATTGCTCTTCCCACTCACTCTTAGAGGCTGAAAACATGACAATTCGTTAAAAAAGTTATTCATCCTTTGCTTTTTATTTTTTTTATATTTAATCCAAACAGTCACATTGGAATGTTAGCAATGAAAAGATACAAAATGGATCGAAAAGGAGAAATCAATGCGAAGCATCCCATTTATATAGCAGAATATTTTTTGCTTTGTTCCAGGTCGACTACGGGATATTGCAGTTTCCTTTTTAATTCGATCTCAGGTCAGTAAAAAAATAAAAATAAAAAATAAAATGCTTTTACAGGACAAAAACAAAATCACAGATTTGGGGTGCAACAGAAGTACATATTTTAGTACACCATAAGATATGAAAAGAAATTCTTTGGCACATAAAAAGGTGTTGGTACACAAAATCAAAACAGGACAAAGTAAGTCATCATACTATACACACTGCACAATAGAATACGGATAGAAAAATAGCATACACAGAATATTAAAAAGAGAGTAACACTGATAAAGTAACAGTTGACAGTACGAGGCCCTGCGCCGAGGCCTTTAGGAGTCTGTTGGTTGGTTGGATGATTTTCAGCAGTGACTATACATCCACTGTAAAGAGGCCTGTTGGCTTTGGTTGATTGATTTCAATACAGTTTGCAGTGATAGATTGGAGAATTCCTTGCGGCTACCCCTTTTCAAGAAAATGGTGTGATAAAAAAAAACAAAAAAAACGTTAGTACTTTGTCCTCCTCACCATGGGGAATCTCGGTGGACCAACTCATTTTACAAAAATGTACACTGGCTAATGTCTCATGTACATTTCGGACTCATCGTTCACTCACATACATGATCAAAATCAACCACTTGTTATCAACATACATACATACATACAGTAAGCAAAGGAAGCTTAGAGGCATGTATGGATATACCTACAGCCGATTACACAGTACAGATGCAAGTATACGTTGACACGCACACACACACACACACACACACGCAGGATTTGACAGCAGCACACACATTCGCGCGCTGATCAATAACTCAATAACACAAACAAGATGAGAGCCCAATGGATTTTCTCTCCGAGTTTGTATACAGATTTAAAAGGCAGAGTGATTTATTTCCTCTCTGTCTGCCACGGCTTTACAATAAACTAAGGAACAATTTCATTGATGTGCTTATGCTGGATTTACTAGTGGCGGGTTGCTTGGAGCTTTGAACCTGATGACATGCAGAGACCCTTGCTGTGTGTTGACAACATATGGCTGTGACTCCAGAGGCTGCAGTCATCATGGGAACCAGTTTGTGATTAATGCTAAAATACACTCTCTTCCCACCCAGAGCTGCCCATCTCCCGTCTCTCGTCTCCAGCCTGACTGCCGTCAACAACTCAGGGACCGAGCCTTTGTCATCACCAACGTCACCGCCATAATCGTCAGACTAGTTTTCCTGATGTTTATTGCGGCACATAGCCAAAAGAGAATGAGGCAAGAGGACTATAACAAGAGGAGCGTTGATGTAGGAAATAGTTCTAGTCCCTGATGTCCACTTTGCTGTGGACTCTCTGTGGTGAAGGAGGCAGGAGTGGATGCAGAAGGTGGGGGCGGGGTGCATTTGCATAGGCATGTGTGTGTGTGTATGTGTGTGTGTGTGTGTGTGTGTGTGTGTGTGTTTGTGTTTGTGGGGGTAGTTCCTGGGCTGCAATTATGTGTGGATTATTTTACAGCTCGGTGTCGGCTGTCTTGGTGGTGGAGTGGCCGTTGGTGGGAGGAGGAGGCTGGGTCTTGGCTTCCTCGGGGGACTCTCCATTTACGCTGGGTTTCTCCGGAGTTTCCGGAGGGGGGTTGAGGGGAGCCACAGATACAAGAGTGTTCCCCTGGTTTTCCTGATCTGCTGGATAGGCCTCCTCTGCCTGCAAATGCAGCACAAATAAACAACTCATCATGGGACGGCTAGATAGAACATTTCAACAACAGCTGGGTGTCAGGGTACTTATTGCTTTAAGGAAGAGTGCACACTCTGCAGCTGCCCCCTCTTTTCTATGAACGTGTACACTGGACTTATAGCGCTGTATAAGTATAGTTATAAGCACTCATGAAAATTCTAAATGTTTTTTAACAATAACCATAACACATTATAATGCATTGTATAATGACTTCTAAGGAGAAGTTCTATTATACTTTATAATTGCTGGTCACTCACTGTCTTTTTTCTTAAGCCAATGTCTATAATGCACTATAAAAATACTTACAATGCGCTATCATGTTGCGTATTGTGTTACCAACAGGTTAACTGTGCTGATGTGTTATGCAGGGATAAAAAAAATAAAAATAAAAATAAAAATGAAGCATCTGATTTGATGATCAGACACAGTTCTGTCATGCATATGAAGACACACAAGCACACAGATCCATGCACTGACCCCCACACCCTTCCACTACCAAACACACACAAACACATCCTCTAATGTGGTCTCTGTTATGTGATCCTGCGAGTAGTACAGAGAAATAGCTGTGTCTGGCTAGTAGATGAAACAGTGAGCTCTGCAGATGAATAAGGCAGCAGAGAGCAGGGTGTGGGTATTTGGATAACGCAAACTCAGTCATTCTCTGCGTATTCCCTCTGATAGCTGGCCAGCAACATTCCCTAATTAAAACATTGGCAGCAATGGATTCCAATTGGAAGGAAATAGTGCTGTTGTGATTTCAGATGCAGTAAAAGATGAAACACAGCTTGAGAAGAACGATGCATAGTGTTACTGAATCTATATTGAGGGATCTGACGGCAAAAACCTGCAAAACACATTTTCAAAAAATGACATACATACGATAAAACACACCTACAGGTCACTGTGCAAAGTCGCTCGGATCAGTGTTAAAAATTAGGAGAAAGAAACATTTCCAATGAACAAGTTAGAATCGTTGCAAACCTGATCAAACAAACGTTATGCAGGATCTGCAGAGGGAAAGGCAAAATCTACGCAATGATTTTCTATTTATGGGCTCTGTGCTGAATAATGCACCACTGAAAGGCAACTCCCGTAGAGACTGCATGAACGCGTAAACCAGAAAGCAAGTAAATAAGGTCCACAGTGGAAAAATACAGTGCCCTATATTGTAGATTTATTCAGAAAAATTTGCTTACCAGCCTCACTCCTTTGGCGTCGGACCTGCGTGGGCATTTGAGGTAACCTACAACGATTGCAAGGGCGGCAAGCAGACCAGTGACCAGAATTCCCACAAAGACAGAGGAACCTGATGATGACGGGGTCTCAGTCTTTGTCACACCCAGCTGCAAACAGGTCAAAGAGATAGGTCAAAAGAAGTATGTGTGTGGATTTGAAACCATGCAAAATCAGTCGTCTGTTGATGGACACCGTTCTCCCACAATGCAATGCACAAAAGAAATGGAGCAGCTGCTCACAGCTACAAAAAAATTTAAGTAGCTCTAAGAAAACAAAAAGCATTAAATCTTAAGAAAGATACTTTACTTTCTTTCCAAAGTTGCCGTAACACGTATTCATAATTTCCTGTTAACATGGTAAAGTATGTTGTTGTTTTTGTATACAAACTACTAAAAAACTGTATACTATGATGAATACTTGGTGCATACTATATAGAATTAGAATGTAGAGCTGGGCGATATGGAGAAAATCAAATATCACGATATTTTTGACCAACTACCATATGGATATTTCGGCGATATTGTCGAGGTTACTATTGGTGCTTTCACAAAACACTTACACAATGACATTTTTGAAAAAATATTCATCAGTAATGTGGATATGCTGTTTTATTATTTGCCTTTACCCACTTGGTAAAGGCAAATAATAAAACAGCTAGAACAGTCTGGGAAGTTCAGAAAATGACTTCACTTAACTGTAACGCAGCCTTTAAAACCAGGAAAAGACAACACGTGTGTCATATCACGATATTACAATATCCAAAATTGAAGAGGATATCTAGTCTCATTTATCGATATCATATCGATATATTGCCCAGCCCTAACTGAAGTATGGATTTAGGACATGAGATACAAGTTAATTTTAGTTGCAAGCCTTGCAGTAAAGGAATTGTGGTTATTTTACCTCCACACCATCATACTCAAGCTGGTAGCATCTTAGTACTCTTACCTTGTCTTTCAAATGTTCACTCTCGAGTGTTCTAGCCAAAGACGCCAACGGAGCTGCAGGGGAAGTGAATATTAGAAATATATCAGTACTTAACTAATCAGGTCTATGTTGTATTTTCTGCAACATAATAGCACAATAATGTATGATAGTGTCACAAATAAATGAAAATTGTGCATGTTCAAGTTATTATATTTTGAAGGACGCCTTTAATACCCACCATCGTCACTGGCCACAAGCAGCGTGTTGCTTTCTTGGAAGAGTTTTAGATTACACTTTTCCTTGGAGCACCAGCCTGCAGGGTTCGCCATTAAAATGAGTTTAGATGCTTCCTATAAGAAAGGATTTCTGTGTCAGTGCAGTACTAATTCACAATAGCTGTCTTAAAAAACTCAAGAGGATTAATGCAGACTCTAAACTTAATTTGAACCATTTTGTGCAGCACATTTTATGAAATCATGCCTCTCAAAGTGCATCACATAGTACGATAAAAATAGTATGTATAGTAGTCCACGGTGTATATTTGTGATTGGGGCAAACTTGCAAAAGCCTGAACAAATTTCACATTTTCGGTGTAGCTTCCTACATACCCAGATTATAGATTATATTATATTGTATCTCTTTTGGATGATCATTGGGGCCAACAATCCAATGTATGTTCCTGAATTTTCCCCCGTTGACCATCAGCGCACATAGGCCTTTGTGTGAGTCATGGAGACAAAATGCAGTTGGATAGAAAATGTGCTGACCACACCTTCTTTCTCCCACCTTCAACCCTGAACTATGATATCACCTCATTGCACAACTTTAAGCTTTGCGACTTGGGAACACGCTTCATTTTCTGTAATGTGATCCAGACAACTCTCAGTGTTCCCAGAAGACCACTGTGCGCAAACCCTGAATCCTCAGTTAGTTGGGAGTGGGCCCACAGCTGGACTCTGCTGAAACACCCAGATCTTTGAGGCACGGAGGAAGGAACTCTGGAGGGAGGAACTTGAACGGCTAAATCATGGAACGGAACCCATTCTCTTCTCCATATGTCTGTTGTCACTTGTGACCCATTACAACTTCCTGCACCCGTGGCTGGAGTTCAGATGAGTTGCAATTGGTTTGCATTTACACACACACACACACACACACACATTCATTTGATACTGAAATAATGTGTGAAGAGAGGAGTTAAATGCTGCCTTTTTTAGTGACCGATTATGACTTTGGGATTTAGAGAGGTTTGAAAAAGACCTTTCTTATTTTCAACTAATTCAGAAGGTCATAGCTTTATTAAATTTTTTTTATTTTTATAGGGTGTTTTTTTTTAAAAGGGTTTTTTATATATTAAATATTTTTTTTTTTTTTTTTTTTTTTTTTAAAAAAAAAATAATAATGGGAGGGTTGGGGGGGTGTTGTTTGTGTTTTTTTTGTGGGTTGAGTTGGACATATGACTTCTGCAGATGGCCCTGGCTCTGTGGATGACAGTAATGACCCAGATAGAGGCTAACTGGCTAACTATGCGGACTGGGATCTGACCTGCTGCCTCGGCTAGGTGCACCTGGACTGGCATACTGTACAACGTAACAATGACTATTTATATATCATGTGTTTCATGGGCTTTGAGGCATTATCTAACCACTGCGCACACAATTAGGAGTTAACAGTGAAAGGTAAAACTGTACACGGCTCCAAATATGACATATATCTCACCCGTTCCTGAAAAACATCTCTATGTGTATTATTAAAGGCTTTAAAAAAATAAAAACAGAGAAAGAAGCCACACCCTTGCTATTCTTTCTCCTTTTTTCGTAAGGACCCCAGAGCAAGAGAAGAAACGTTAGCCCTCCTCTTCATTTGTCTCCCTCCAGGGACACAGTCTCAAGATTTCCAACGCCTGAGGAATGTCTGCGAAAAGATCTGCCTTTATCAGGGCCATATTTCCAACTGTAGCCCTTCAAAACACATTCATCTTCTTCCTTTAAGTGGAGTAAGCCACCTCCTCTACGCCCAAGGTGTAGGGGGCCAGATAAGCTTTTGGTAAAAGGAACGTGCCACTAGAAGGTAACCGGGCTCAGCTCTCTTCTCTCGTTTCACGGCGGTCTTAAATGTCGCGTGCCAAAATCTCAGCTGTTGTCACAAATTCCCAGCCGTAACACTTATGTATGTGAGTGATTGTGTTTTCTTTGTTTGTCTTTATCTGAAGTATGATTGGTGGGGTCTGTCTATTCTGCGTGTCTCTCCTTATGTCTCCCCTGGCAGCTGGTTTAGGGCGTTCCTGGCCTGGGCCTTCCACACACCTGACGCTGACCCAATCACCACACCCGAACCTCATCCTCTCGTCGAAAGCGGTACTTCAGGAACAGCCAGACACCCACTCCCCGCTGGATTGTTATGAAGTACTGCGTACGTTTAAACAGCTACCAGTATAGCGTAAGTTCTCAATTTCTTGCCTGTGTTTTTAGCCTGCAACTAGTCTGTATCCACGACGTTCCACTCCGGTGCCGAGGGAAATTCCGCCGGCTGCATGTCTTTTTGCCGATGTCCGTTTCCTTCCACTTTCTTTGTGTTGGAATTTAAATCTCTGCAGGGTAAATCCAGACAGCTAGCTAGACTATCTGTCCAATCTGAGTTTTCTGTTGCACGACTAAAACAACTTTTGAACATTCACGTTCCACCAAAACAAGTTCCTTCCCGAGGCTACTTTGCAGCTGCTTCGTGCGGACCTTAGTGCCGCCCACAACAAATGTGATTGGTTTAAAGAAATGCCAATAAACCAGAGCAAGTTCCTCTCCCATCCCAGAATGCTGTGTGGACTAGCCAGACCCACCTCCACAGCGCTGCATAGGAGGGTCTGTTAATGCGAGACTAGCCTGTAACTATTATTAGACTAGCTATTAGTAGCTATTGATCTCCCTGTCATAGTAAAGGATTTTCTGATCTTGGTCCTGGAGACCCTGTCGCCTCCCGTTCGGATCAAGACCCACACTCAAGTCCACCAGCCAGCTGCTCTCAGTTCCGAAACCTACCTGGACTACTTCCTCCCCTGGTCTGAAAATAAACTGCTCGACTCACTCTCCTGGTCCGATCTGCATTTGGGTTTTACTACAGCAAACCTGACATCTGTTGGTAGCTCGATTCTGTCTGTTGTTGTCAGGGAGTAGAGGAGGGCTTTTGGTACAAGCTGAAGGACATAAAAGTGATAGGATGTAGATTTACCATCATACTGACTTGTTATTTCTATGGTATTTCTTAGTGTGTGTGTGTGTATATAGGGGCATTAGGTTCCGTTTTAGTCTTATTAGTGATTGTACTGGTATAGATTTGTATGGATTGGTTGTAGTTTTATTTGTGATGGTACTTGCTGCTCAGATTTTATTATTAGGTTGATTTTTATAGATGTCTGTGTTCATTTATCTGGATTGTATTGCACTAGCACTTTATGAGGGAATGGCTGGCACCTTAATGATGGATTATAGGACCATAACTACTTAAAATGATGTGATTTATGTATTCCATTTGCTTATTTTCAGTGCTCCTCTTAATGTGGATTTACTTTTGCTGTCTTTTGTTGTGCTGTGTGTCTGATTGCAGATTGCCCCTCGGGGACAATATCAATAAAGTTGAAAGTTGAAAAACCATCACATGACACCGGTCATGAACATGCAGAAGTCTTTATGAATGTTTCTGAATGTTGTCATTTAGTGTGATTCGGTAAATGATGAAACTTTTGATGCTAGGTTAGCACTGTCTGAGATGTTTGTGTTACAACAATTAAGCAATACAATATGACCTGTCATAAATACGTCATAACATAGCATCGATATTGACCCAAATATCTATATAAAGAGATAAACTCATACTCACACAATCATTTGTTGCCAACTCAACCTTGACAGCATTACTTTCTGGAACGTCCTCTTTTCCAACGCACATCACATCAGGCTGTGTGGAGACAGGAAGCCAGGTCACAGAGACATTGGAGGTCAGGAGAAGACAGCACACTTTACAAATATGGTTGCAACCACAACATCAGTCTTTATCAAAACAAGCATCCTTTAAAACAAAAGTGGTATATTTTACAAAAATGTCTGTGAAATTGTTAAGTTTTATTTTATACTGATGCCAATACTAACTCCAGATGTTGAAAAGTCCAAAAGTAGAGAAGCACCAGGAACATGGTACTCACCACCACAGTGTGGGGGACGTCCGTGACGACAGCAGTGGTCTCTAAGTCGCCGAGTACAATGTTTACAATGGTTGCTTGGATTGGATCATCTACAGAGGCAGCGGGATTAGCAGATTCTCCAGTGGTAGAAGCACCTACATCTGGGGCAGCAGTGGCAGCATCTGGATCTGCAGCATGTGAAGCTGGAGCTGTAGTATCTGGAGTTGTGGCATCTGGACCTGCAGCATCTGGAGCTGCAGTGGCCGTCACTAAGAACACAATCCAAGGACAATGCTTTTATACACAGGCACACAGTGGATGTATCAAGGTTTGTCACTTGTTGTGTCACTACGGCATTATAGGCTCTCTTATGGTTAATAAGCGTCATTTCCACGCTTCCCATTCATTGTCTATGTAAGCAGCGCTGGGCAATGCATTTGGACAGCACTGTGGCGACTTTCGATAAGCTGGGTGTTGCCCGTTCCTCATTTGCATAAAGTTGAGGTCCAGGCTCAGACCCCATGATGACTTAAAGTCTCATGCACATTTATCAAGGCTCCTACCTGCAGTGGCGTCTGGAGCATCTGTGGGATCTGTTGCTGCATCATCCTGACACATCACCTCATCTGCAAGAAAAGGAGGGCAAGTGAGACACAGAGAGAGAGAGGGACAGCAACTTAAACACATTGACTTTCATCAGATGAATCAATGCTCTTAACATTAACTTTAACATCATTTTCCAGGTAAGATAAGCAGATACAGATTGCATGATTATAACAGGCAATTTTAGCCTTTGCTACATTTATTTAATCTTGTAGTGCCATTCTGTCACATTGTGGGCCCACCATCAGACAAAATTGAGACATCTGTGGCTTTGGGAATGCAAACAGGAAGTACAACATTGCCATGGACACAGTTCATTAGGTGTGGGTTACAACTGGCACCATTAAACAATGACAAATTAGCTTTAGCAGTACTTGTTTGCAATGTAATCATGGACAACTATCAATGGATTACTTTGATGCGGAAGAAAACGTAAAAAGCTGACGATTCTTAGGTAAAACCTGGAGTAAGCAGTGTCTTTTTCTGGGATTTGTCTGTGTGTTGAAGTTGTACTGAGTTATGACTTTGATAAGGAGTTTTGACTCAAATTGTTGCAATTGGGTGCTAAGCATTTTAAAATACCTTAATGGCCTATCTGAGCGGTCACAGCCTCTACTTCAGCTCCAAGTGCTGGGCCTGTTGGTATGGGCCAAATCGGCAGAACCAGCAGTGTTGTGTCAAAATCTGTTACCCTTTCGATATGCATTTCCCCTTACCTTAACTTCCACCCAACCTTATCCCCAGCCCCCAACCAGGCTTCTTCTGAGATGCTTAACCACACCTCAACATTACCCTAAACCCAACCAATTATCTCTGCTAGCGCCAAACCATAACCTGACCTAAGCCCTAACCCCAATAGCGGAGTGGAGCATTTTGGGAGATACAGTTTAGGAAGGGGCCTCTCTGTTGTAGTGATTTGATGATGTTTTGTACCATAAAAGGTTAAATCTGGAACTCTAGATCATCATTGCATCCCACGGTTATGACTGTTCTGATGTAAAGATGCATGGTATCTTGGGATGAAATTTGTAAAGCACAAGCTTAGTGGAATGTTACTTATGTTAGTGTGAATGAAGTCAGGGCAGAGGGTTGGTTTGAACAGCTTGACCTGGTGAAGCAAACCTAATGCCCAACCCAAAGATGCCAAACCAATTTGGCATGTGTTCTCAGGGGCTCTTACTAATTAGTAGTCACATATGGACCAATGCTTACGGTCTGCAGCCTATGCAAATAAACAGTTCAGTCAGAAGTCATGACCTCCTGACTACACATCCAACTCCTGGGAGAGATCCTGTTTCTGTAATAATCTTGGGATTAGGTTGGGTGGTGCTAAAACCTTTCTGACATAGGAAGGTTAAGAAAAGTAGGAAAGCATTTCCCAAGTTCATGTGGATTTTTAAGGTAATTGAAAAAATGGCTTCCCTGGGTTGAATTACCTTTTGACGTCTGAAGTCCAGCATTAGATTAATATTTAAGACGTGTAAATATCCTTAACAATATGTTGATTTATATGTACAGATAACGGCAACGTCTCTCTTTTGAACTATCAACTACTGTCGATAGCGATCTTGATAATGTTGAGGAAAACATGAATGAACATGAATCAGGAATCACGCTGCCAATTAAAACGAGAGAACTAACTTTGGGGGTATAATTCGGAGGCGAACAAGGACAGCATTGCAATCCAATTCATCCTGCAACATCATTTCTTTACAATCCCATCCGCATGGAAGGAAACCAACGTGTAAACAGTTTCACATGTAACCAAAACTATGCTGCAATCAGAGGAAAAAATGTGTTCGGTGCACCGCTACAGTTATTTAGTTAATCACCAGATACATTTATACAAATGAGGCGAATTTGGATGCTTTGTGTGTGTTTGCAATCCTGTAAACATGACCAAATTTAACGCACTCTGGAACAAAATCCAAGTTCCTTGTGGGAATGTTAGCACCCCAAATAAAAGATAGTGTTACATCATTTTTTTTCACAGCTGCCGAGTGGCCACCATGATAGTACAGTATGTGTACAGCACTGTGGACGGGGCTCTGTAATATATAGCTCCCTCCTGTAGTGTTTTTTATCTTGACAGTGGCGTCAACTGGCTGAACGCTGTCCAAATCTGGTCATGTGCTCCATTTTAACTGGTGTAAGTGGGCATTAATGTTTAACTGTGCTATTAGAGCCTTCAGCTAACTGCCTTCGGCTTGAGCTGCTATGTGTAAAAGAGTAATGTGGGACAAAAATGTTTAGCCTCCACAGCAGTAAATCCACCTAGTACCTCAGTTTATGCCTCTTAGGTATATAAAGATATTATTTAGACAAAAAGTATCTATGGAATGTTTTTAAAGCACTATACTAAGTTAAGCGTTGATTATTTATGTTTTATGATGAAAGTTTTTTACCTCTGTTTCTTAGAAAGTATAAATAATTGTATTAAATGGTTTTCTTGTTTCAACTCACAGACTCTGCACACATAAAGATATATAAAGCAAATAAATGCTCATAATGCACATGGAACGACACATACATACACCCACATCTACTCCCTTTAAACTGTCACATGCTGAAAACACTCCACCGCTGTGGACACAGACGCATCAGACAGCTGTGTGAGAAATCTCACTGTGTTTCCAGCCAAGCCCCTCAGCATCAATATGAAGGACCTCCAGTCTCAACACAAACACAGAGAAACATACATAACACTCCTACTCCATAAACACAACCTTGGTGTCTCTCCAGAGAGTTTTTAATGGGCTCAGAGAGCACAAGGCCAAGGCTGCAGACTATGTAACCTGTGGGTTCAATTCTGATCTTCACTACTGGGCTACATCAAGTGGAGTTCCTGCCCTGGCTGTCCTCCTTAAAGCTTTCAGTGTGGGTGTTCCAGTCTTTGACGTGGTGTGTGGTGTGTAGCCATGCCAGATGTAAAGAACTAAATCATAGACTTAAAGAGAGGATACGATATGGGCCTAAGATGCTGAGTGTCAGTTCAAATGCTGCATTCTTTTGCCTGTGGTTGGACAAATCAACAGCAATTTGAAGGCAGCACAAAGGCGGATTTTTCACCAGCAAATGACAAATGTAATTTGGTGGATGCTTCAAGTTACAGCACTGATTCCCAACCAGGGGTATGTGTACACCTTGGGGGTACTTCTGTAGTTGCCAGGGGGTATGTAGAAAAGTTGGAGAGTAGCTCATTTAAAAAAAAAAAAATAATTAAAAAAAATAAAATATATATATATATATATATATATATATATATATATATATATATATATATATATATCTCAACATTAGGTCAACTGGAACACCTGAATACTATGTGTTGTTGTTATGTAAGAGTGTGAAAACTAGTTGGCAAGCGAGCACAGGAGTTTAAACAGGTAGCCAAACGTAATGACTTAACAGTTCAAATGATCAGTTAACATCTAGGAAAGGATCAAAATAGTTAGCTAACAGTAACTTTAATGGATTTACTCCAATTAGCAGTAGCCTCGTAGGCTAGTATTGGTATGATTGCTAACCAAACTGACTTTTACATTGATGAAAATTATGAAAAAAAAAAAAAGAAATATCCACTTTTAAATAATTTATATAGGGGTTTTACATTTGGAACATACATCAGGAATCAACGACGGGGTAGTGAGTTTATCTGACAGGGCTGTGTGGGCACTTCAGACAGAAAAGGTTGGGAACCACTGGATTACAGCACCATGCCTGCTTACATATTTAGCATACAAAGCCCCTGGCAAGTTTCCTGCCCTGCCTATGAAGATTTACAACACCACAACCGTTATTGCTGACATGCTGCTGGAACGTGTTGCTGGTCTGTCCCAACTGTACTCATGTACTTCTAATTTCCGATTAAACACCAAGGGAACATAAGCAGCTCCTAAATAAATATTTGCTATCAGGTTGCATGTTAGAGCCTCACCCTTTGGAAGTTTGTCAAGACTTTTCACAACTGACTGTAGTGAATTATAAATAGAGAAATGGATTAAGAACAGTCAATACTGAGTTGACAAACCGTGTATTTGAACATCATCACTTATTGCTTGAATTCCAGGATCTAGTCCATGCTCAAAATAAATCCTATTACAAGGCTGAGGTAGACACAAACGCATAAAAACGTGGAGCACTAGATGCATATATGAGGATCAGTGATGAGCTGAATGCAGATGTGAGCGTTGGAGTTTCTGTGTCTAACTATATATTTCCTAGGCATTCAAACTCTAGAGGACTCAGGGGAGAGCGATGATAAGGTAGAGGGGGAGACTGTGTCTCATCATCACTTTATATAATGGAGTTGTTTTGAAAGCCAGATCATATGTTTTTACATTTGGTTCTGTTTCCTGTCAGACAACCTCATTTCAACTCTCCTCCTTCCTGGGGGAAAAGCTTCCCAACTCCCCCTTATACTCTAACAGACACGGTGACATAAATTCATGATGACAAACCTAATCACACAGCACGTAGAGTGCATAACCTTTCTCTGGAGCAAGTGTAGACATCACTCTAAGATGCTGATACTATCATGATAAGGGTTAGGGCTGTCATTTATATTACCACATCCATGGTAAAAAGGCATATATTAAAAAATCGATTTGGGGATTTTATTAATAGATATCACATCACTCAAACAAAGATCGATTTTAATTGGAGAATCGATTATTTTAACCCAGCCCTAATACGGCTAACTAAATAAGGGAAAACAAACACACACACACACCAAATACTTTAACTTTGCTAATCCTAGGGTGTTCATTTTAAAATCTACACACAGCTCGATTTCACCATCCTGCACTCTTGTCGCTCTGCTGCTCAATAGCTGCTTTCCTTTCGCATGTCCCCGCCTCACTCATCTGTCACAGCCTTGCCCATTCTCTCCCTGACGTGATGCTGTCATTGTGACTGCCATCTTTCACCCTTCCTGCCACTCCAGAGCTCAGATTTAGGGTGGGGAAGAGAGAGAGGGGATTGCAGCAGAAACAAACATAGTCACACCTGATGAAACGGGCGCAGTCAGTGTATGAGCAGGGGACAGCTGCTGCCGAAAGTACTCCTTAGGGAGCGCTTCCCCTCCCTGCATATGTGCTGTACTGTCAGAGAGATGACAAGTCTCTGACATCATGGGCAATGGGGGCTCTAAATCTTGCATTTGACCTCCACCCAGACCACAGAGACAACACCTTGGCTGTCAGAATGTGCCACACCCTCCTCTCCTTACTTATCCATGTCCTCGGCTTCCAGATGTCCACTGAAGTCTCCCCTCACTCCTTTCTTTTTATTCCCTACCAGGAGAAATGTCACTACAGCTTAACTCAGGAATTTTTTCAGTCTCACAGATCCTCAAGGGAATTCTGGGACTAAGAAATGCTAAGGGAGGGTGGACATATTTGTGGCCAACCAAGATCGACAAATGAGGCTTAGACTAATTATTTGTTTTTACATTGGAAGCAAATCCTCACATTTGAAGAGGCGGAACCACTTAATAATTGGCATTTTTGCTTGAACTAACAGTAGAGCAGAAAACAGTGAAAGAGGTAAAGAAATCAATAGAACTGTGAAATTTCCCTTAATACTTTTCCAGTTTCAACTTTTTTGTTTAATAATTCAGAACACAAGACAAAATAAAGAGTTTATCTGCAAAACTTAATGTGATCAATAGTAGCCAAAATCGTAATCGTGATTACAATTTCGATGAATTGCACAGTCCCAACTAACAGATTAATCAACAAATTGTTTCAGCACTAGATGAGAGACAATCTTTTGCCTGCCTATAGGCTAGAATAACAGCTTCTGCGAATCATATAAAAACTATCCTCTAGGTAATGATGTGGTCTCATAGTACGCCACAAATATTGCATTGTCTAACTTCTCTGTCTGTACGAAAAATAAAAAGTGTAGCCATGACAACACAGTCGGCTTTACTCCTACTTGCTACTGCAGTGACAAACAGAAAGAAAATACATCCCAGGAATACACCACTCGGGCCCCCGAACGTGAGAACTATTTTTGTTTCTGCACAGACGAGCGGTATAGGTTGACTTTTCCACCCTGCCCACGCCCCTGGTGCTTTTAAAGAAAACAAAAGATAAGTTTTGACAAAAGGAAAAATTGAAAAGGAATTGACAACTGGTTCGGAATGTTATAATCCTAGGACAGGATGTGGCTGTCACAGCACACGGCATGCACTGACCTCTTCAAGAGGTGAACATACTGGGGGTTACAGATAACACTCTGGAATACAGAGACACACTCCTGGAGGGGGATCACACACGCACTAGTCTCGCTTTGCCAGACCTTCCTCCACAACGCTGCGCAGGAGGGTCTGGCTAGTCCACACAGCATTCCTGGATGGGAGAAAAAACGTGCTCTGGTTTATTGGCATTTCTTTAAACCAATCAAATCGTGCTAAGTGCCACACGGAGCCACGGCGCCTCTGCTAAATAGCCTCGGGAAGGAACTTGTTTTGGTGGAACGTGTGTTACGTTCAAAAGTTGTTTTAGTTGTGCAACAGAAAAATCTGATTGGACAGATAGTCTAGCTAGCTGTCTGGATTTACCCTGCAGAGATCTGAGGAGAAGTTAACCATAGTCCTCAGAAATCCACCGGAGTTTAGAATTACAACCAAAGAAAGCGGAAGGTAACTGAAAAGAAGGACATCCGGTGGAATTTCCGACGGCAACAGATCAATCCCGGAAGTGGAAGGTCGTGGATATAGACTACATACACACTACCGGTTATCACGGAGGGAACAGCACAGCGGCTGTCTTCTGCGTTACAGTGGCTTGATGTGATCATTTACTCAAAATGTTACTCTAACTTATACACTCGTCTTGCCTTCATGTGATACTGGGCTGCTGAAAGTAAAGGCAGAAAAAAAAAACCTTTAGAGGGACCAAAGCGAATAATTAAAAGGCAACATTATGATTGATGGCAGCTACTGGCCATTGTTTTTATTCAACCCTTAATTCACTCATTAAAATAGTTTCAGCAGGGCAGTGAAACTTAAAACCTGTGTCCAAAACAGTTCATCCGTTTTGTTAGAAACTGGAAACACCAGCTGCTCTCTACTTTGTGTAAGCAGATGTCCATGGACCCATTCCAGCTGCTGTTTTTACATGAGCCTGTGTGGGGAGAGGTTGTAAAACGATATCAAAACCTATGGCCCTAAACAATCTGGCTCCACGGTGATTGAGGCTAAGGAGCTAAAGTAGGACAGGGAGATTGAGAAATAATAGCAATAATGTTACAGCCTTCCAGATATGGCCAAACTCTGCACAGAAACACGCATACTGTTAAATACATGCACACACATACAGTAAAAATGAAAAGACCAAACTCAGGACCTTCAGCAAAGGACACAAGCCATGATTCCATCCACACATTTTTTTATTTAATACTGAATGAAAATGCCTTATGGAAACAGTAAAATTCGATTGAATTTCATGAGTATCGATAGCCTGACGTTGTCATACTCAGATTCTAGTCAGAATAGGAGTCTGATACTGCTCCATTGGGCGGTGATTAGGGCGTGTTTCAACCGAACCAGGAAACAAAATGCCTCTGCGCTCAATTGGATAGACCTACAACCAATCAGAGCAACGGAGACAGACGTCACAGAAGCTGTAAGTCAAAGGCAGGCTTCGACAGAGCAAAGGCAGAGGCGGCAATTTCCGTGTCATGCGGACGGGTGTGGCAATGTGTAAACATACGTGATCGCGGTTCTTGGTTCCTCTTTTAAAATGGATGCGCTGTCGATATCTTCTATAATAGACGCGATGGCGGAATCTACACATCTCAGTTCTCCAGCAGCAGAATTCAAACCAGCGCTCTTTGGGGACGTGGTTGATTACGTTACTGTTGATCATCTGTCCATCATCGTGTAAAGCCCACCCTGACAATTTGATTGGTCCGAACAGCTCTGGTTCGAGCATAGTTGCTCCACAACGCAAGTCCAGACCGAACTTCCCGACCTCAAATGTTGTGGGCGGGGCTTCGTTCGCCTGGCATCCAGGGCTAGAATATCGACACAAAGTTTGTACGTTGGATCTCATCGGATTTTCTCTTAATCGGTAAACGGCTTATGCGTTATTTGCTGAATAAATAATTAATTGCAAGGTTGTTTTATGGTTGCTACCCGCCATAAAACAAAGAAGTTTCATTCATTTCCGCCACGTATTTCCGCTTTCTTTGCAGACGTGGCAGGTGTCAACAAAGACAGATATGAGTGGACGAACGAAAAGACGAGAGACTTTTTAAATTTAATTTACGAGCAAAATATAAAGGCTATTTAAGATGGCAAAAATCGTTGTCGTCTGGCATTTCCGTGCTTCTGCATCATCATTGCAATGTTTTGATAGTGTCGTTGTTGTCTTATTACAGCTTGATATGCCGCTATCAGCTGGCACATAAGCACTATTACAACTTGTGCGATATTAATCATTCGTAGATAGACGTCGCGGCCCATTTTGGCTAGCAAACTTTGTCCGCAAATGTTTGCTTGTAAGTTGTGCGATTCAGTGCGAAAAGGAATGGAAACACCTTGAAGTGTCTCAAATCAATTCGATATACCACTTTCATCGCAACACAGCATGTGACGTCATCACGCACAGGTTTTTATTCGCTTTAAAAACAGTTGGATGGAACACGCACTTTCACCGGCTTTATTCGCATGAATATTTTTAAGCGAACTTCAGATAATTCAACTGACAAGTGGATGGAAACATTCAGTCTTGTGATTTCAATTAGGAAGTATAAAGCGCGGCTTCAACGACATGCCGTTTACAAAACATTAATTACCAGGAGCAATTATTCTGGCAGTCAAAAGGCCTCAGCCAAGGCTCATTAAGTGCTTTTATTCCCCAGGGTAAACACTATACCCCTCCTTAAAGACAGCCCTGACTGGCTATCCAAAATACACTACGTGTTGTACGTGTCCATTGCTTTCCACCGGTGTTTAGCATGACTTCACCTTGGATCAATCAGTGTGAGGAGGATCACTGAGCTGTTGTGGAGGTTTTAGTTTTGAGCCAGCATGACAAGCCAGGGATGACACAAGAAGCAGAGAGTGCTTCCAAGTTCTTGCTTTTGGAATTCACACTATAATCTCGGGGCTGCTCTTTAGCTGCACATACAGGCAATTTAGATCTGAGCGCTGCAGTGATATCTGGAGTTTCTCTATCGCCCTTGTCCTGCCAACATTTTCTGGGCTGAAAATGAAGGCGAAACAGAAGGAGAGGGCAATCCCCCTCCTTTACGCTGGTAAAAACCAACAGCTGTAAAATTGCAGCAGGGTGCCAGGGGAACAGGGAACAATAAGCTCACCAGAACAGCAGTAATTGGAAAAGGAAGATTTGAATGCTAGCACGCCGTCTGCTTTTCATTAAGTTTGTTTCACTAGGTAAATATTGTTGCTAGATGATCTACTTCCCCGAGTTAACTCCTTTTTTCCCGCTGGATGATCATTTAGTCAGTGTGGTGACATGTTTTTTGTTTTCTTATCATTAATACGTTTTCTTTAGAGAAAAAAAAGTTGGCTACAAAGGAAGATACAGTAATTCAGAGAGAGAAAATGCATTTTTTAAATGTCCTCCCTTTGTTATGGTGATGGTCTGGTGGCGGCTAGCAGAGGAGGTAACAGAACGGACACTGGTGACAGGCAGTTTGTAAGAATATTTGAACGGTTTAAGCTGTAGCCTGACCTGGCTCTCTCACATGTAGAAATCACTGAAGGAAATTGGCAGTTTGACACAACACAGGCTCCGGGTTTAATTACTCCGCGAGCTCACGTGGCTCCTCAGCCATAACTTTGGGCCCAAGTGGACACACACCCTAGACTGACATCAGACCACTATCTGCCAAGGCTTATGTAAGAAAAGACCCACACCCTCCAGCAGATGACGTGAATCAGACTTCATCACAACGTGGGACTGAAAGAATGCTGGTCAATAGCCGAGGGCCATGAGAAAGAGAGTGGCAATATTCTGCCCAAGTTTACGTTGGCAGGGCGAAGCTTCTTGCTGAGAAACAGAAAGTCTTGTACACGTCTGAGGAGAAAGATATGGATGCTGATTTCTACTCTTTGGAAAGTGTGTGCTGTCCCTCTTTTTAAGGTTTGGATCCGGACATGTTTTCTTACATTTAAAAAAAATTCTGCAGTATGCAGCGGTGGAAGAAGTATTCAGATCCTTTACTTAAGTAAAAATACTAATACAATCACTGTAAAAAACTACTCCAAGTAGTTGTAGTAGTAGTAGTAGTTCCAAGTAAAAGTCCTGCGTTGAAAATGTTACTTAAATAAAAGTATGTAAGTATCATCAGGAAAATGTACTTAAAGTATTAAAAGTAAAAGTACTCAATGCAGAAAAAGCCTCACATTTTAGAAACTGGAAACGATCCAAACAGTTCTGTCAACCAACTAAGTCTTTAATGGTCTGATCATGTCAGCTGGACTTGTAGGCCGTTATATTGTTGGGTAGTTTCATTTATAATAAAACATGGTATTTTCTAAGTTTTGTGTACTAATAACTAAAGCTGTCAGATGAATGTAGTGGAGTAAAAAGTACAATGTTTCTCTCTGAAATGTATTGGAGTAGAAGTAGAAAGTGGCATGAAAAGAAAAGACTCAAGTAAAGTACAAGTACCTCAAACTTTTACTTAAGTACTGTACTTGAGTAAATGTACTTAGTTACATTCCACCACTGGCAGTATCTGAGTTTTTGTGCATCTCTCTTCCTTTGAAAGCCACTTAAGTGTGTGTGATACAAAGGAGTTCCACTGAGCACTGATGGCTTTTTGGGCATATTCACACAAGAACATATGAATGCCAAATTTGGAATCTCCCAACCACGAGTGAATATCTTGGTTTCAAACAGCAATTGTCACAGCTCATTCAGCGCTGCCTGGGGCCCTGACTTAGCAACAGAAACATCATTGTAGACGTTAGCTGAAATAAGAAAGACGCAATGTTTTCCCCTTTCTCCACAGTAGACTTGAAGTTTGAGGTTTTCCCCCAAAATCTTGAAGAGAGCGTCAGCTTATAACATACTCCAAGAGGCGTTGAATGACATCATCCAACATTGCAGTCCATGCCCATTTCGGCGCTACATATTTGGACATCTGCATAACTACTGAATGACAGCCATGGGAAGTGGGAGCAGAAAGTAAACCTGTTTGTCAGAGAGGCGAGGTGATTGGCAAAGTTAAACACATTCACTTATCAAGAGCATCAAAGGCTCTCATCCTGTCTCTCTTGCATCCCGCACTCCATCCACTCATCCTTTCACTCCTGTGTGCCTGAATCAGTGTTTCTAGACTACAAATCCAAACTAAGATGTTTTTTTTCCGGCTGCAAATGTTATTAACGGAGTCTTGGATAAGCACAATTAATTGCACTTTTCAGCTGGAGCCTTCGGTATGACAGTACAACATATATTCTGCCAAGCTAATGTTGTGATGCCACCCAGCCTGAGGCTTGAAAATGTACTTTTCTTACTCCATAAGCAAAACCGCATAGTATCTGACTCCATAAACATGTTGCCGGGTGAGTGGTAAGGCCTTTGCGAAGTGAGTTTGCTGGTTTCTAAATATGAGACAGAGAGATAAGTTAATGGTCAGCCTCTTGATATCATGACTTCGAGTAAACATGGCGTGTTATCTGCATGCAACCTCTCTACGCGGATTCTCGCCCTTTCATACTACTTGCTACGGTGTCAATTCACACGCAATCGCAAGGTAATGTAAGTCAATGGAGGCAAAACGGCGTTGATAAACACGCTAAAAAGCGAGTATATGAGCATGCCAATAATGGCATACGAATTGGCGTGTCATACATACGCCACTTCATGAGATCAGTCTGTCTCTGGCTACATTTGCACTGCTGCGTTTTGGTATATATACGAATATCTTTTGTTACGTTTGAACGCCAGAGTTTCAGAACCTCTAAATCTTCTGTTCTGTAGAAATACTACGAAGCATGCAAGCAAGGAAGCAAGGAAGCAAGCAAGACAGGCCTAGGATCAGCTGCCACACCCATTCGCTCCTTCTGTGGCTAATGACATCACTGCAACCGAATCGGATGTGGCATCGATTTAACCTCCCGACACACAACGATTCCCCACTGAGAACAAGACACGACAAGAGCTGTGCAGTGGAACGCCTCTGCATATCTCAGTATACACTTAACAAAGAGTCCTTTTCATGTAGATATGAGAAAGCCGTAATGGACCGAGAAACATTAAAATGTCTTTGAATGAATAATGGTGTCATCGGGGGCTAGACCTCTGACCCATATGTACGGCTGCAGCCACGTGGTCCTATATTGTGAAAAAGAGCTAATGAGGAGACAGATCAGTCTCTTGTGACTCGGCTGGTTGTTTAAAATGTCATCAAAACAAAAACAGAAATAGCCACAAACATGATCGACACAGAACGGTAGAACTGGCGAGATCGTAGTAAAAAATAGTTTGTAAAAGCAATAAACCATTGCATGTATTTAAGCGTGAGGTTTTCCGTACCGGTTTTTTCGGAGCCATATGGGGCCATGCCTCTGAAAATTCGCACCAAAATGCCAGTTGGACACAAGTGTCCACAATGTAGCAGGTCCGTGTGATCAGAGGACTGCTGTTGGATGTGGTGAAGAATAGAGGATGGCTCAGCAGTCTTGAGACAACACCCTGGTGATATTCTTAAAAGTAGAAGTCAGAAGCTGTCTGCTAAAACCTAAAACAGGAGCAAGACGCTTGTGCCATCCGTTCATGTAAGATCCTATTACTGTTCCTATTTTCCTAACAGTTAATCACCAACCCTAAAACAACATCCTAATTATAGAGATAATAAGATAGAAGAATGGCTAAATTGGTTTTCCAATCAACAGTAACAAACAAAAAAATACATGCTTGGTTCTAAGTTGTGTCTAGATCGTCGACCCTGTTTCGGGACTTTGATTTCTTGGTGGGGTGTGCCCAGACTAATTAGATTTCCATGTAAATCTAATTACCATCTGTTAAGCTGCCGATGCAGACGGTATGCGGTGTGCCTTTTTTTTTTACCATGCAAACTACGAACATGTTCCGCCATCGTTTGATCTTTTCCCTTTTAAAGTAAACCCTTTCGTTATTTTCAGCAGTCTGGAACCCTCCTCCAAGTCCACTGCGTCTCCCCCCCCCCCAAACGTTCCCCGCCCCTGTTGCCATAGATGGAGCCTAATGGCTCTGCAGAAGTTGTTACATCGGGCTGAACTAGAACTAGTCCTGCTTTACAACCGGCGAGGCAGCAGCACCGTCCAAGCCATACATCACCCTGCAATTAGCATCGGCACTGAGACTGATTTGAAGTGGACACATGTTCTCTCACACACACACACACACACACACACACACACACACACACACACACACACACACACACACACACACACACACACACACACACACACACACACACACACACAGTACTGTTTGCAGATCTGCAGGGAACACAGTTAAGGGAACTATTTTTGCTCTCTGTTGAATCCACGTTAAATGTGGTCACTTTGTAATATGTTGCATGCATGCAGCTCCCACACACACACTCACTTATAAATTAAATATCTTTAGAACTCCCGGAACTCACAGTCAGGCATATATGCAACAGAAAAATACCCGCATCTAGTCTGATGCTGTGTTTGTGTGCTTGTTTTGTATAATCATTTTACACACATTCAAACACATGGTTAGCTCCACCCAGATGCACAGCAGGATGTAAAGCATGATTATTCTCAACTGCAACTTTCCACTACTGAGCAGACCCTTTGTGTCTGCAGCCACCCCGCCGCTAACCATGCCTCTCTGCATCTGTGTGCAACCTCATGGTAGAACACATGAAAGCAAACCCCCACAACAAGTGTGTAGAAAGCCACTGTTGATGTACACATTCTGCATGACGTGAAAGGCAATTTTTGCCCACTATAATGTTAGAGACTCTTGCAGACAAAAAGAAAAGAAGGGCAAAAAGTTTGGCCCCACACATAACATAAGACTCTGCGTACTGTAGATAGAAGAAAGGGAACATTGGAGTGAAATAATACTGCAAAATAAGATACTTTAAATCAATAAGAGTACTCACTGCTGAGCAACAGAGCGCAGAGCACCAGAAGTCCAGCCATCCTTCTCCACAGCCCATTCATTCTCCACATGGACGCAGCCATCCTCTCTGGTCAGACTCAGCGCAGTCGGTGGGACTGTGTGAGAGTAAAAAAAAAAGAAAAAGTGTGCTGGGTGATAATGAGTGAGTGTGTGAGGGGCGGTGGAGTCGGGAGTTTCCTGTGAGGTCTAAGTGAGCAGGACAGTCAAGCAGGATAAAGCCTGGCTTGTGTTCTGTTGCTCTTTATACGGCCCCACTCCTTTGGCCTCTCGCTCTCTCTCTCTTTCTGCTCTTTCCACACCCCTTTTCTAACTGCCTGTTAACCAGTTTCCCCCAATGCAACCGTCCCTGCCTCCTCCCTTGTCCCTGTGTGTGTGTGTGTGTGTGTGTGTGTGTGTGTGTGTGTGCGTGTGTGTGTGTGCAGCAAGCACCAGAACGAGATGGTTTAGTGGGTGACCTGTTGAGCTTTATCTTTATTGCTGTTTCGTTTCCTGGTGACAATGTTGGAAACTCCAGTTTGCACAGTTTGTGCGCTAGCGGTGTAACCGTTTCTGCAATTTTGGGCACTGTGGTTGCACTTCAGCAGAGTTTCAGGTGCTGCTTCAGTAGATAAGTTCCAAGTGCAAGCCTTTTCCAGTGGTCTGTCTCATTAAGTTTGCGTAAACTAATTTGCAATCTGTGTGCAAATGTGCAATCTGTAAATATAATTATTAATTCATTCATTACATTTATATAGCGCTTTATCATAGACACTACTCTCTAACACCACCAATGTGTAGCACCCACCTGGGTGATGCACGGCAGCCTTACGACGCCAGACGCTCACCACACATCAGCTTGATAGAGAGGGAGGGGAACATATTTTTAGTGGTGGGGAAAACGGGAGAAAACCCACGCAGACAACATGCAAACTCCACACAGAAAGGCCCGGGATGACCAAGGATCAAACCCGGTACCTTCTTGCTGTGAGGCCACAGTGCTAACCATTGGACCACTGTGCTGCTTAATATATGCCTAATATGAAACACATTTCACAAAATACAAAAATAAGGTTTGTAAACTCACAAAAAGGATTTGCAAATATCAAGCGGCTCTGCAAAGACACAAACAAGTTCCACAAATGAAACAAAGATCTGCACATTCCACACATCCAGCGGTGGGAGGAGTATTCAGATCCTTTACTTAAGTACAACTAATACAACAACTAATACTAATACAACACTGTAGAAATACTCTGTTACGAGTAAAAGTCCCGCTTTGAAAATGGTACTGAAGTCAAAGTATGTAAATATCATCAGGAAAATGTACTTAAAGTATTAAAAGTAAAAGTACTCAATGCAGAACAATCCTCACATTTTAGAAACGGGAAACGATCCAAACAGTTCTGTTTTTAATCGGCTAATCCTTTCAGCTGGACTTGTAGGCCGTTACATTGTTGGGTAATTTAATTTATAATGAAACATCATATTTTATAAAATACATGTGTTTTGTGTGCAAAAATCCTAATTTGTAAATTAACTAAAGCTGTCAGATGAATGGAGTAAAAAGCACAATATTTCTCTCTGAAATGCACTTTGTTACGTCCCACCACTGCACACATCTACAAACAAAGGAAAAGCATTTGTGAACATCTTCCTAACATACGCAACTTTCAAATGGATATTTGTGAATTTCCAGTTGTTATCTGTGACTCGAAAAGGCATTTGTGGATCTCAATTCTACCCGTGTGGATCTGCAGTTTACATACACACAGTTTTGAGACAAACATTCTAAAAGAAAAAAAAAAGTACACCAGCTCAATTTATGGATTAAGCGCTGCTATGTGAGCACACATTTGAAATATCTACAACATAACAGGCTTCGGCTTGACTTGAGACAGGATTTGTAGAAAGGCGTTAAAGAAGCTGAGCGTTTTCCTATTTTTTTATTTTTTTTTTGGAAGATGTTCCTGGTAAACAGGAAGCTCTTATCCTGCAGCCTCCATGTTGTGTACATAGCTGAGAGGCCTGTAAAAGCACATGGCGTCACACAAAGCGCTTGGCCCCGCTTTTTGTGCGTCCCTGGACAGATGACTAACAGCCTACAGTGAGTCATCCATTGAACCGCAGAAGTACACATGCATGCTTCCATGTACCGTGCACGCACGCTTTTTTAAAAAAAAACGCCGTTAACACACGCGCACCGACATCACAGACAAAACACACGTGCTATTTCCTAATTACACCACATCAGCAGAAAGTGACAAACTGTCGGACCGCTGTGCGGCGTGTTGTGGGCGTGTGATGCTGGGGTGTTCACCGTTCATGTTCACACAGAGATGTGCTGTTCTACATGCGTAGAGAATCCAGGCAGGCCACATCTGGAAGCACTGCAATCCCACCGCTGGGTTTTTGAGGACTGCCTGGAGCCTGGTTTTCAAACAATGCAGCCATATGGGTCTGAGTCGAGCCAAGAACAGGCTGGTGTCTGGGAACGGGCGCTCCTGCTGGTCACCCTGTATGTTTCAGACCAGAGACTTGTTAAAGTTTATTAAGCAGGGCCTTGAAATCCCATTCACAATTAATAAAACTCAAGCTAGGATTTACAAAGTGGGGACATTTCTGTAATAACTGTGTTTTAAATAATGTCTGCATTTATATATTTGCAATATTAAAAACATTTAAGTCCAAAACTTTAAGATGTCTTGAACATGCCTCACTGTGAAAATCAAAATGTACTTTTTTCAGTGATTTAAGTGTGCTTTTTCAGATTTAGTGTGGCACTGTTTCAAGGAGAAACATCTAACACTCTTTGGGGGGAGGGGGGGGGAGCGGAACAAATTAAGAGTCAAACAATTGTGTTAAGTGACAGTCAAAAAGTACTCATTGAACTAATTAAAAGACAATTTCATAAACAGCTGTGTTACATTTTTATATAAAAAAAACATCCCTATGCTGAGCTTTAGATCTCAAAAGGAGTTAAAGCAAACAAACACAGTTAGCATAATAGTTAAACTGCTTATCTCTAGTAATATTTTCTCACATCATCACACACGTATATTAATTGGAAAACATAATTATACAGGGCTTTTACACAGTTTACAATACACCAGTAAACTGGACAGAGTAATATAAATATGCGGATATATGTATTCACCATGTTTTCACATCTATCTTCCAACTTCTCCTCCGGCATGACATTTGTTTGTGACAGATTTAACTTCTATATCTTTCTTTCTCCCTTCCTTCCTCCCTTCCTTTATCTCTTATCTCTTTCTCCCTCGTTTCAAATGCACAAATAATCTCTGTGCTGTAAGGGGCATTGCCAGGACATCACAAGGATCGGCACATGGTAGCAGAGAATCTGACCCTCAGGGACCCATTTGCATTTGGTTCTTTTTAGGAGGTTTTGGCATTTTGTGAGTCTTGAAGCCAGCTGGATGGAACCATCATAGGAGCGTGACAAGACATGTGACTGTACAGGATGACAGACTTAAATACAGGGGAGGAGGGGGGGCTGGTTACATTAAAAGTTCACGTTTTGGAAGAGATCTGGTGGCTAAGTTGCCGTTCCCAATAAGAGTCCAGGTGGTGGCCTTATTTCCCCTCATCTGTCCCTCTGCCCAGAGCGTTCAACTTCTCTCTCCAACACTGCTGCCACATTAATCCATCTCCCCAAACCCACACTCTCAGATCTCAATTTTAAGGCCATCACGTGCACGCATCACAACCACAAAAGCACAAGACAACACACACACCCACTCAACAGCCCTTTCACCATTCTGCCCTCTGGATGGAGGTACAGGACCCTTAGGTGCTAGAGAGCATCGCTATGGCAAAAGCCTGGTGCCTGAACAAGAGACCGAGATCAATCACTGCCACTTTGTCCGTGTTATCGGTCTGTGTTATTTCTCTGCATGTCATTCTGTTATGTTTGTACTTTTGTTTCTCTGTATGCGTGCTGTGTACATGACGTACGGTGTTTGTGACAAATTATTTCCCCTTGGGGACATAAAGTACTGTGGCATGTGTCACAATATCCCATGCTGAATACTAAGACATTTTATTTCCTGAAGACAGCACTAAAACCTGAAAATAATTGAATGGAGTTTTTTTTTGTGTGAACCTGCCTTTTATGAATTAACAGGTTTTTACTTAAAGGTGCTCTAAGTGATGCCACGCGTTTTTTAGGCTACAACATTTTTTTGTCACATACAGAAAACATCTCCTCACTGTCCTTTAGCTGCCTGTCCCATGAACACACTGTAAAAAAACGCGGTCTCTGTAGACAGCCCAGGCTCCACAAACAGGCAGCAGGCGGATAGTGAGGAGATGTTTGCTGTATGTGATGAAAAATGTAGCCTAAAAAAAACGCGTCGCATCACTTAGAGCACCTTTAACACCTGCTTGCAACCGCTTTGTTTATGTTGTTAATTCACCCGTTGTTTTTAAGTGGTAATTATGAAGAAGCTGATGAGAACACCATGCCGTCAAAAGAGCTCAATGTTAGGTCATCTGTGCCACAATACTTCAATCAATTTGTTAAATAAAACAAACATTCCTGGAAGTTGAGAGGCTTTCCTGCTTTCCTTTTCATCAGTGGGGTTGGAGGGTGAACGCAGAGGGACTCTGTTTGGAAAGACTTCCCAGGCACGGATATCCGTAATGATTTGACCAATGGAGAGGAGAAAACAATGAAAAATCCTCCCTCTCTGTGTGATGAAACTGCCGGTGCTTCTCCATTCAGTCTGATGGGCTCCTCTCCTCTCCCCTCATCATCCTGCTGACCTACCCATCTATCGCCACTCCCACATCTAAATTCCTCTTCTGTTTCCTGCCATTCTCCCGGTGCGTGATGTTTCCGAACAGCCAGGAATCCACCCTGACCTGCGAGTAATGAAGTGTGCAGACAGACCCGGCAATGACCCCCAAACCAGCGAAAAGACAAACATGGAAATATATTTATACTCACCCTTAACCTTGTTGCTTGTGCTATCCCTATGCCCTGCCTTCCACGTCTGTTACATAAGGCCGTGTTAAACGGGACAGACAGGAACAAGTGATTCCGCACAGTAATGGCGGGGCAGCGCCAGAGTCCAGTTTCTCACCAAGGGAGCTGGGAGGAAAGAGCGACACAGGAAGACAATAATGGAGGTAACAACACACAACTGCTAGACCTCCGCAAAATACTCCGGAGCAGGTGCCCCCATTGGCACGCGATAGCTCAACCAATGGCACATTAGCAATAAATAATGTTAAATAATAATAACAAAAAAGAGTTTTTTGGAAATGTTGTCATTTGCACGCCAAATGAGCTCTTTCACAGACATTAGCAAGAGCACAGCCTATTTTTTACGGTAGTTCAATCTACTTTTTCATCCTCTGCATTCCTGAAAAACCCGCCTTAAGCTTGATTTATGCTCCCGCGGAGGCTCCACGCAGAGATTTCGCCGTAGCCTACGTAAGTGGCCTGAAGTTTATACTTCTCTCTCTAGATCTCTTTAAGAGAATAGAAGGGCCGGCCTGTGTGTGTGTGTGTGTGGTAGAGCGAGTGAGAGAGTGCCGACTCTAGAGGCATAGTGGGAGAAACAAAGTGTCTCCCCCTGTGCTTTCTGATCATGGTCGAAAAAACCGGAGTAGGAAAAGTCAACCCTGTCCTTGATTTCATGTTGGAGAACCAGGAAATGAGTCGGGGAATGCTTCCAAGCCCGCGCCGACGACGTGCGTCGCCCACGTACACGTAGTTACATTTTTTCGATAGATGCACGTCAGGCTACGGCGGCGTAGCGTCCAGCGTAGGGTCCGTGTCTCCATGTACCTACGTAGGTAGCCACGACGTCGGTTTAACGCAGAAGCACATATCGGCCTTTACGCTGCCTCTGATTGGCTCGTATTGTTGTTGACTTCTTCAAAAGAAGTCGACGCGAACACTGCCTGAGCGAGCTCGGTGGATGATGGCTGGCGAAATGCTGATGTGGCACACTGATTTACAAGAATATTTTAAAATGGCACTTAATAACTTATATTCAAATGGTTGCGGACCCCTGCTCTGGAGAGCTAATCTTTGTAGAGCATACGCCTCAGTCTCATGTCTGGGGTAGCTCAAATGTGTGAACAATGAAGATATAGGCCTACCTTTGTCAAGAGGAAAGCTAATGGTGCTGGGATCAACTAGAGCATTTCAGCCAATTCATTTGACCCCACGTCACCGAAAAAAAGAAGAAGAGTGAAACCTGAAGCCACAAAGACAGCTTGATGACGTCGCCATAACATTATCTCGACAGGTCCTATTGAGAAAAACGGACGGCCAGGGAGAGACAGAAGCAAACAGTTAATATAACAGAGGCCTCAACCGCTTTTGTTATTACATCATGTTCTGGGAAACCCAAAGAATGTTGCTGTGTAAACACAATCCACACACACACAACGCTGTTGAATATGTCCCGCAGAAACAATAAACCCAATATCTGATACACAGTCTCGCTAATCTCTTGTAGAGCTGCAGAAACATTCCCTCTCTTATTCGTTTACTTTTTCGATATGCATGACCTGATCGCTTTATTGATTGAGAGGTCTGCGTTGTTGTACTTTTCCGAAAACACAGAGCCTAATGGACAAAAAAATCCTCCCTTTCCTTCTCCTCCCACCTTTAACTCTCCTCCGTTCTCTCCGTTGCCTTGATCCCATACAGATGTTCTTCTTTAGCACTCGCCTCTGGAGGGAAACTTCTCCTATTGTTCATAAAAAAAATCAATCCCATTGTGCTGGCCGAGCCAGCCCAATGCACAAAGCACGCACGTACAGTTTCATGAGCAGAAAATCATGCATGCATACTCAGCCGTTGGACTCGTATGATCAGATACCTAACTCAGCACGGAAAGTTAGTCAACACATAGCAACAATGGCAACAGTTTTTTGGAAAATCACAGCTCAGAAGAGAGCATGTTAATAACAAAACGCAATATCCTCTCAATATACATCTCTCTCTCTCTCTCTCTCTCTCTCTCTCTCTCTCTCTCTCTCTCTCTCTCTCTCTCTCTCTCTCTCTCTCTCTCTCCAACCTCCCTTTGAGTCTCCTCTCTGTCCCCAGCTTCCTCATGTCCTTTCCTTTGCGTTTTTGAAAAGGGCAAATTCTACAGGCCTGTAACTACACCTAATTGGCTCTGATTGGGTGGCTGGGTAGACATCTTGAAGTGATTTATGCTCAAGGTTGAGAGGGCTGTGAAAGTCGGGAGTGCTTTGGGGTCTCAGAGATTCTCAATCATAACCTCAGGAGCTTTAAATCCCTGATCCGGATTTTCTTTGGAGTGTATCTATTGAGGGTCTGTGCATATCGATGCAGAAGAAAGCACTTGCAGAGAGCGAGAGCAAACCATCGAGCACTTCAAAAAAGGCATTTCACAGCTCGTATTTCACCGCCTCATATTTTGGATTTTGTAATTCCAGCTTTAGCAATTATATTGAGCAATCATTTATTCGTCCTTAATGTCCAAGTTATGTAACTATTCTGATTGTTATTTGCCACAAAAAGCGAAGGGGGGGGGGGGGGGGAGGTGGGGAGAAGGACAAGGACAAGAAATGAAAGAACGTTACCATATCATTTTCATCGGTGCTATTCATGCTTTTCGAAAACAGTCCCTGTTTTGATGCCAAATTAATATCTTGCTTTTGGACTGGTTAACTTTCTTGCATCCATCACAACTAAGAGGGACCACAGAAAATGAAACCCTGCTGTTTGCACAACAGCAGAAGCGAGCACCCCACCATGCTATTGGCATCTTGTAAGTACATAATAAACTGTGTGTGTTCTGGCGGCACATGGCCAGATAAGGTCTGTGGGATTAATTCATTAGAGTGCTGGCTGCCCAGATGGCTCTCATTACATGTATCTGTTCGATTCATCTCTGAAGTACTTTCACATCAGTCAAACTGTCAGCAGTTAACCGTGGTCTTTCAGTGAAGGAAGAACTTGGTAATTCTAGCCAGTTGTATTGACTGATATTATGGTCTCTAGGGGCCCCATTAAAATCTACACAAAGTTCAAATATAGCTTTGCTGAAACAGATGTTAAACATTTTTTATTATTCATCTTTTTCACCACAATATGAAGGACTATTCTTATTTTTTTTTTTAAATGACTCCGACTGGACTGTTGAATGCAGGTGTTTACACAAAATAAACATGTTGCAAGCTCCTAATTTAACTGGTTTTATTTCTGGGGGTTTTCTGAGTCATAAGGAAATATGACCCCAAAGCTATTTCAGCAGCAAACCATGAGATGGCACTACAGGACCAGGCTTTTAAAGGCATCTCATGCCGGTCACAGACAGAAGAGAAATTTCTGAATGACTCAACTCTGCACTCTTGTGGCAACAGCATAAAACTAAAGATGTCCTCTTGTGTTAAATCCCCCCAAAATAGAATAGATATGGAGTTGGATAATGCCAAGCCATGAACCTGTCAGCATGTCATACATTAGAAAGTATGACAACATGCGCAATGCATGCCTAAAAGATAAAATCACCCCAATCGAAGAAAGCTGAACTAAGCCAATAGGTAAAGGAAGAGGGCAAATAAAAGAACAATCTCCTTCAACACGCATCCAAGATCAGATCAGATCAGATCGCCTTTACAATCATCCAATAACCCAACATAAAACATCTGGAGTGTTTTTTGGATATGGCGAGTGGATGAGGTGGTGTGTGTGTGTGTGTGTGTGTGTGTGTGTGTGTGTGTGTGTGTGTGTGTGTTTTGAAGCAAGGAGCTATACACCTCACCCCAGTCATTCTCTGAAGTGTTGCTCTGGGCTCGTCGGGAGACGCTCAGGTCCTCCACATCAAATATTCATTTCAGAGAAACTCCTAAGCCTTAAATAATTCTCAAAGAAGTGTGCCGAAAGCGAGCCCTTGCAATCCTAGGCACGTTTCTATCTGGACAATGGATTCAAGGGAGCACGAGGAGGGAGACAGAAAAAAAAGTGTGTGGGGGGGGGAGAGATTAGATTGGATCTATTGTGTGGGCCCATGACAGATTGGGTTGCTTCAAGACGTATCGTGTGAATATACAGTGTGCAACATGTTTAATGACAACAGACTATGTTCAAGGAGTCTCTATAATATCACTATATTTTTGACCAAATACATAGATATTGCGGCGATATTGAAGGGTTTATATCGGTGCTTTCACAAAATATACAATGAGATTTTTGATAAATAATCATCAGTAAAGTGGATATAATGACTAAGTAATGGTAATGGCAAATAATAGAACAGCTAGAACAGTCTGGTAAGTTCAGAAAATGACATCACTTTACTGTAATGCAACCAGGAGAAGACAACGCTTGTGTCATATTACAATATCCAAAATTTAGGACGATATTGAGTCTCATATATTCATGTCGATATATCGCCCAGCCTTGCATGGAAGCTTATGTTTTAATATCCGGATTGATCACCTTTTGGACATTTTAACTACCATGAAGGGCTTAGGATAACGCACTCTGAAATATCTGATGGATATCATCTATTGATTTAGTGGACTAAGTCTTAATTTCAAGGTTTTTGAAAACCTACTTTCTAACAGAACACTGAACAGGCCAGGCTCAAGCCTGTCAGTCTGTGTGATAACAACCATCAGCCGATCTCATCTGATCTGACCCTGCTCTCAGCCAGGACTTTATTCCAACAACAATTACACCATACCGGATGGATGATCTCGCACTCATTGCCCCTCCATATCGGAGACCCTGACTGAACAAATCTGTCTCCCTTTGGTGAGTGTGTGGCAGGTGGCGCGTCGACTCGCCCCCCACCGGCCCAGTCCTTCGGCCCTGGCGCGCTGATAAGAGCTCAGCGTGGAAAATCTGACAGCGGCGTTCTGGCCTTTCAGAAGCGAGCGGGAGAAAATGAGCCATGAAGGAAATCGGAGGTGATTATCTTTATTATCAGACAGGGGAGTAGCTGTGGAAACGGCGACCTGTGTGTGTGTGTGTGTGTGTGTGGGGGGGGGGGGAAGAGATGCACAAGCTGTTCCAGCAACATGCTGATTGGCCCATACAAGCACCAATGGTAATTAACATCTGCATATGCAAACGAGTGCTCCAGCTAGGGAAATTTGGCAGGCGTTTCTCACCTGCACCCTGTGCCTGAGAGCAGCAGGGTGGTTGAGTTTGTGTCACTGTGTGTATGTCTAAGTGTGTGTGGGTACACAGGGGTGCAGACACACGTACACAACATCAAATTATGCGTGTTCTGTGACTTCATATTCACAGCACTAGCCTGTTCCGGGGTGCACTTGTGTATTTTAATGTCCCTGTGCATTTGCATAGCTGAAAAATACTTACGCCTGCACTTTTTTTGGAAGCACAGTTGGTATGGGTGGACCGGGGGCACTGGGTCGAATGGACGCCATCCTCCCACCGCTTTGTTTTTGCTGTGCAGTGCTAAAAGAGATGAGGCCACCCAACAGGAGGCTGTCAGTGGGCCTGCTGGGGGAGCCTCATTACCATTTCAGGGAGCAGGGACAAATCGCGTCCAGAGAAAGACACTGATCGCCAGCCTCGCCTGCCGATAGGGACAGTCACAGTGCTCAGAAAACTGGAAGAACTTGTCAGAAAGTGGCAGAGAGGGCACTTTCTGTAATTTTTAAGTTGTATATGTACGCATGAGTGAAGCAGTTAATTAATAGCTTGGCTGTTCCCCTTTTCCCAGGTCTCATTTATGCACCTGTTTTTTCATGTGTGTGCTGTTTTCGAACATCATACTCCGAGCCTGTAAGTGCGACTTGCGACCTGCACCTGTGTGTGTTTGTGTGTGTGTGTGTGTGTGTGTGAGGCTAACACATGCTGCCGAATGAGTCTCTGACCTGTGAATTATGCAGAGCGCCCACTTGCGTGGCCCGGCGTGTGCTGTGCTGTGGAGTTCTAATGAGAGAGAGGCTAGCGGGCGGCAGGTGAGACGGGCTGCAGAGCACACCGAGAACGACAGCTCCAACAGCGGGAAGCCAGGCTATAAATAGAGCCTGTGCTGAGAGTTTATGACACCTGGATTCACATTCGTTAGCAATATCCCTCCGACCAACTTCCACTACCACCCACATCACTTTCTTGTGTTCTGTTCAGCCTCAGTGCTGCTTTTTGTGTTTTCTCTCTCTTTCTTTTTTGCAACTTTCTTTGCTTACTTGGAGCCGTGGTAAGCACTTTATTTTTGGCATTGTTGGGCAAAAATGTCATAATAATCTTTTAGCATATTGTAAACCAAGTGGTCTGAGAGAAAACTAGACTTTTGCACCTCCTCTTGACTCTGTATTCAGGCTTCAGAAAATCTAGCTGTCACAGGACAATTTGGTCAATCACAGGCCATTACAGACAGAGAGAGAGAGAGAGAGAGAGAGAGAGAGAGAGAGAGTTCCTCCTGGCTGTTCTGTGCCAGCACTGTTGAGAATGATTTAATGTGTATTAATATGCAGCTGAAAAAAAACCCACAAATTCAACATTTACTTAGTTTGTGTAACACTTGAATGGAAGTAAATATGTTTCATCAGATTTTGAAATTAAAAAGCCATTGAATGTCTAGCATTGAAATGATGTATCTGAATTTTATGCCTCAAAATTTTACTCTTCAAATTTCCAACAACATAAATCTAACTCTAGGGGTGTCACGATTTCGAATTTAAATCGAAAATTGATCGAAAGAGCTTTCCATTTCGACTATCGAAATCAAAAGCAGGACCGGCAATTCCCCCAGTATCTATTTTTTTTGTCCCTCCACCCTACTGGCGCACGTCCGAAGAAATAAACAGCAGACACACGGTGTAGCTTACCGGCTGGTAGCATGCAGCTGAAGACACAGGGTAACGTTAGCTTACCGGTAGCTGACCCTTTTCCAGACACCATGGTCAGTGCCGGAGTCGGAGATGATGGAGAAACAACAGAACTGAAAAACCCTCCTGCTTCCCTGAAGTCAGTGAGTGACTTAGGTAAACAAACAAGGAAGGTAAAGCACGTGGGCTGGAAGGGACTCCACGGTGTGTTCATGTGCGTCTCGGTAAACTAATGACGCTTTCAATTTCGCCTCGGTAATTAAAAAAAACTCAAACACTAAGTACACTTGGTGGCTCTTTATTGTGGCATTGCTATCACTGCTGAAAAGAGTTTACCTTGTCATAGTTGAATAACGACAGTTCGGTGGGTAAGGTGGGCATACAGAGAACCTCAAAGTCCCATTGACACCACTTTCCTCTGCAAATCTCACAATTTGAAACTGCCTCTGAAAACGGGCAAATCCAAACGAAGCTAATAGTTGACGTCAACTCTGTGGCTGTACCTTAATTGGCTTTGGCTCACGCCCCGAAATTGACATACCTTGTAGACCACTGGTCTGAGACCAGCTGGTGTTCTGAATGTAGGTCACGTAGACATCAGACACTGGTTTAGCTGCGAGCATGCTCTGTGTACTTACAGGGGAATTACAAAGAAGAAAGTTTGGAAGTTTTTCAAGGATATTGAAAGTGAACCGCGGTCGTAAATGCAGAGTTCCAGGCTGTGCAGGGAATGCTGACACTTTTCACGTTTCATTGCGAGCTGCCGGTCGTGTTGCTCCAGGTAAGCGGTAATTGGTGGGTCGGTTACCCCAGAAAAGGTGACTGTGCGCTGGGTACAGAGCACCGCGAGCTGCCACTCGTGGAGCCCCGTCAGGTCAGCGTAGTTGGTGGTCAACCAATCAGCGCGCAGCTCATCTAAATATTCATGAGCATACCATATAAGGGAGAAAACCTCTTGTTTCATTCTTGGGCTATTTCACAGGGTTGTATTAGGGAGCATAGAACAGCACCCGGGCCATTTTCAGCCCAACCAATGTTACATACCCTATTAGGAGACCTTAAGGAACAGTGTCAAATACCCTATATATCACCCCTTTGATCACCCCTTTAATCAAATCAAATCTAAACTTAAAATTTGAAAGTCAAATCGAACCTACAGTATGACTGCTTTTCGTCTACAGAAGTGCAACTCTGCCAACACCACAATGCGTGGTAATACAAAACTTTTCTTTATGATCAAACGCGTGGCTACAAAGTCCCTATTGCAGCGATTTGCCTCAAGATGATCAGTGGCAAACAGTGGCAAACAGTGGTAAAAAGGGAAAACCAAAGACATTTGAACAACCATCAGGATCAGAAGTGAGAAGAACTGAGGTCCAACAAGGTGTCAGGGTGTGTTTCGCTGTGAAATTAATACTCAGCCATTCTTCAAAATGGGGCTGAAATCATCCCTGGCATCCTCTTTTGCCAACTCACATTACTGTAATTATTTCAGAATTTGCCTTGTAATCCAGGCTGAGAATCCTACCCAGAACGAATGGGATGTCAGCTTTACGCAACTACTTGTAAAGGCATTATAGGGCGTTAAGTCCCGCGTGGATATGAATTGGTCTCAGCAGTACAGGATTAGAAGCAGCGGGGATTAGACCTTCCCTGGAGGAAATACAGGAGCAGGGGTGGCCAAGGGACTCAAGATATAGAATACATATTGCTTGATAAACTGGCTGCAACAGGAAACTACTGTAAGAAGCATTGTTTATACTAGGCTTCACAATACGAAGAACATATCCCGAAAACGATATTACTTGTGATAAATAAACAGATATTAAAGTGTACTCAGTTCTGCATTTCTGCTGCTTTCAGCATTCTGCTAAAATACAACAAATTGCTTGTTGAGTTTAAAACAAATCATAACAAAAGTAAATCATTTCCGACATTCTTTTGTTGAACAAATTGAACATGTAATTGAATATAAAAGGCACCACTAAAAAAAAAAAACAGACAGTTTTGACAGTTTCTTTTTAATGTGTGTAATTTTAATTTTTGTCATTTTCTTTCAACTTACTCAAAAAATCTCAGAGTTTCTTTCGCGATACGTCGCAGCCTTTCGCGAAGTGTATATTGCCCCAGTTGATATTGCGACGACGATAAAAAAACGATATATAGTTTATTATTTATTTATTTATTTATTTATTATTATTATAGTTTATACCATCACTCCACCTCAGTAAACGGTGTCAAACTGCACTTTCTTATTAGTCATGTATATGAATGAATGAATGACCACCCCTCGGTCTGTTTATACACTATATCTACAATGTTCTACTTCCAGGATTGCTCCAGTGCTGCCGGTAATTCCGCCGGATGTCCGTCACCTTCCTCTTTCTTTGTGTTGCTGTTCTAAACTCCGGTGGATTTCTGAGGACTATGGTTAACTGCTCCTCAGATCTCTGCAGGGTAAATCCAGACAGCTAGCTAGACTATCTGTCCAGTCTCAGTTTTCTGTTGCACGACTAAAACTAATTTTGAACGTACACACGTTCCACCAAAACAAGTTCCTTCCCGAGGCTGTTTTGCAGCGGCACCGTGGCTCTGTCCGGTGCTTAGCGGCACCCAAGACGATTGTGATTGTTTTTAAAGAAATGCCAATAAACTAGAGCACGTTTTTCTCCCATCCCAAAATGCTGTGTGGACTAGCCAGACCTTCCTCCACCGCACTGTGGAGGAAGGTCTGGCAATGCGAGACTATTCACATAATCAGTTAAATCTGCTTTTGCCCCAGGTGACTATTAGGTATTAAAGCGGTGGTATGGTTGCCATCATTTTTGTTTCGCTCAAGGACTTCGCTTAATGCTTTCATGGGCACCTGGACCTCCTTCCTGCTCCTCTTTCTGCCCACTTATCTGCTATTTTCTACTGTTTCCTCTCTAATAAAAGACAGGTGCATCCAGAAAGTGGCCAAACATATGAGCTTTTTGCCTGGTCATCCACAATCGTCCTCTGTGGAATCACTGACCCTCAGGGCCATTTCATTCCAGCTAAACACACTGACCCACACTTCCATTAGCAACCTAATGTGATTGCAGCCCCTTCGGTGGCGCAGAGAAGCTGAGCTCAGTCTGAGCTAACAGACTCGCATGAAGACAAATGACGGCAATTCAGCATGTTACAGCCATGGGCTACTCAGGAAGGGAGTGGGAGATGCAAGATCTCAGACTGAGTCACAGATACAGGAGGTGAGAGAGGGATGGCCTGTGTCTCCCTGAGGTATGCACACTGTGGGGCGGGGTTTTGGGGATGCGCCTGAAAGAGGCCAAAATTGGCACTGCCTTTGGATGGAGGTTTTCAAACCGTGGGAAGGGGAAAGAGAGACATGAGGCAGATACACAGTGAGAGCTGAAAGGGACAGGTGTGTGCAGTTGTTCTGAAAACAACAGGAATGTAGTTATTGTGGTTTGGCGGGGTGATCAACACAATCAGCGGGAAGGAAATCGATCCATGTAGGCCTATGTATCGTGATTTTTTTTTTTGTGAAGATTTTTTAAAAAGTATGTTTGTTTTTCTTAACCAATGATTTACCTAAATATTTTCCGTTTATACGGTACCACCGACGGCTACTCCATCATATCTGTTTCCAGCAAAACAGACTAGAAGCTGAAAATACACGGAGGCCTAATGTAGGCTACTTCTGAAATAAATGTGATGTGCATTCTTTTTAGAAAACAATTCGTTTTTAGAAATGTCTCACGATGCTACTGTCTCTAGGAGTGTCCTATTCAACTTTAGTTTTTGTTAAAGAAGGGAGAGAGAATCGCAATACTCAACAGGCCTACTATCGAATTGCAGTTGAATGAAAATAGAATCGGCACCCATGTATCCTGAAAGAATCGAATCGGGCCAAAAGCATATCGTGCCAGCCCTAATCAGCAGCAGCAGCAGCAGCAGCGGTACCCAGCTAGAGGCATTTCAGCCACTTTAAAAACCCTGAGAGCCCGAGTTCTACAATTTGCGTCAAAACCGCACACCTTCTTGGGAGTCTTAATTCATTCATATCTAAATCCTCAGATGTAATACACAAATGTTAATGTTGACTTACACTTACCGAGGAATATATCTTCGTCTTCGGTCGCATACAAACGTCCGTAAATCTGCTTAGAATTCATTGAAAAAAAGACGCTCCGTATAACAACAGATCTTGCCTGAGAATTAGCACATATTTAACTTTTCTTTAGTTTGGAAGTAATCCAGTGATAGCTGTCTGTACATCTATGGTCACATTGCTAACAAGAACTGGTACTAGCTAATTCGGCATACTTTTAATGGTGCCAATTTGACAAAAAAACAAACAAATTTGCTGACAAAAAGTACCTTATTCTTATTCTTTCCGGCAGACTAAGCACAGTTCAGTGCGTTGCTGCCTCCCACTGGTGTAGAAACGGCATTGCTGCTTTTGCCCTCAGAGACATTTGTACCTTATATACTGTCACATTTTTACATTTGTAACCACGGAATCTAAACATTATAGCCTACTACTTCCTGTTTACTTGTGTACATTCTCCCAAAGTATTTTGCAAAGTGTAGTTTTGTTTATTTTGGGTGGTGGGTGGGGGGGTGGTGCTGGGGTGTTTAGGGCTTTGGGAGGTCGCTCAACAAAAATACACGAATCCAGATTTTTAGCTCTATGCAATTTTTAACCAGCAAAGTTTATTTATATATAAACAACAGTACAAAGTGAATCATTGGCTTGCAAAATAGGTGTGCTTCATATTTACAATAGGTACACAATAATATATTATCATAACAAAATCAAAGCAAATAAAAAAAAACAAGAGAACAACCTTTTTTAAATACTTTAAGTTTCTTACAATTTTCACAACACTTTTTATAAAACAAGAAGAACAGACAGCCATTATTATTATTATCATCATCATCGTTATCATCGTCATTGCCAGTAATTACTATTTTACAGAACTCCAGTGTCTACAAAGGGTTTGTTTACAATGGGTTTAAAATGGAAGTATAGTCATTACATATTTTGTGATATTTTGACTTGAGAGTAATACATCGGATCCCTCAGGGTTTCAATTCATCGGTCTGATGCCATGAAGCAAACAACAACAAAAAATGCTGATTAAATGCTTTGTTTTGTATAAGGAATGATGATGACACGCGCCAGTCAAAACCACAACCCCCGTCTCTTCGGCAACGCGTTACACCGAGAGCAAAGAAAGTGCACAAAGCGCCTTCAATTAGCAATCCGCTTGAGCTGAAATGAGGTTGTGTTTATGAGCGTCTATCCATCGCTCACACGACCCGACAGTCAGATGGGATTCTGCGCTGCAGAACGCGAGTAAACAAACTTTTCTCTTCTCAGTTCAAACTGAATTAAAACGATCCTGGAAACGAGTGTACATGGAAACAAGCTACTGTATATCTAGGAACAGAAGAAAAAAAAAAAAAAAAAGGTGCATTCAGCTGTAATGTAAGACATGTATAGGCTACATGGGCTTCCGGTAAGAATTTGCAGTTAGACTCTAATGACGGCGCGTATCGATATGGAATAAAAGGCAGAACTGAAGCATGAATTAAAACGCATGCAGAAAGAGGAAACATCCTGATATAAATGATCTCGGAGAGCGGAGAGAGAAATCAAAGCCACTCGCAACCAATTTGTGCGCCTCCGATTGCGTTCGTCACAATTCTGAACACAGGGGAGCTCATCTGAGAGTGGGAAAGACTCGAATAAACATACATTTGTTTAATCCCTTGCAAAAAAGGAAAAGGCATTTAGGTCCTGTTAAAATGATAAAAAGCATTACTCCATACAAGCAATGTGAGGTATGAGGAGGATACAATTCTATTTGCTGAAATTGGGAAGACACCTTAATCAAAAGGAAGAAGCTTTATGTTTATGTACTGTACAGTATATGTGCGCCATTGTGTACCTATAGATGTTTATTAGGGGGTTAGCGATAGGGCTGGGCAATATATCCATATTATATTGATATCGATGTATGAGGCTAGATATAACGTCTTCAATTCTGGATATCGCACGTGACACAAGTGTTGTCTTTTCCTGGTTTTAAAGGCTGCATTAAAGTAAAGTGATGTCATTTCCTGAACTCTCCAGACTGTTCTAGCCATTTTATTATTTCCCTTTACCCACTTAGTCATTATATCCACATTATTTATCAAAAATCTCATCGTGTTAATATTTTGTGGAAGCACCAATAGTCGGCCCTACAATATCGCCGCAATCTCGACATTGAAGTATTTGGTCAAAAGTTTTGTGATATTTGATTTTCTCTAAATATCGCCCAGCTCTAGTTAAGAGAGCGAGAAGGTGCCTATTTTTTTTTTCTTTTTTTTTTCCAGATGAGGGAACAAATTATAAAATCTAATCTTTCCCACATGTGCCCCCACTGGCCGGACACAGTAATAGCATGTCAATCATCACACCATCCTACATTTCTCCTTGCCTGTTAGTTTGATGTTTTTTTCTTCTTCTTCTTCTTTCCATCTCCTGATCACACTGTGCACACACAACGGACTCAGATCAAAGAGAGGCTTCAAAGCCGGAGCAGGAAACTAGAGCTAAAGGGGTTCTCTCTCTCTCTCTCTCTCTCTTTCTAACTCTCCCTCTCTCTCTTTCTCTCTCTCTCCTTCCTCATTTCTCAACACCCTCTCTTCAAACAGCTCGGGCGATCCCGAGCGCTGAGCGAGGCAACGTCTGCCTGAGCCCAGCCATACCCTCTTCACCTTTTACTTTATCTCGCCAAGACAGTTCTCAGCAGAGTGCCAGCGCTGGGTATCACAGAGAAACCGTTGGGCTCCGAAGCGCTAAAAAGGACTGTGCCCGAGTCGAGGACTAATGAGATCACTAAGAACACTAAGCAGGCGGGTATCTAAGGCCACAGAGAAAAAAAGAAGCACCTTGCGCCCCACTACGGCCGTTTATCATGCTCTCAACAACACACCATTGCAGTATACTGTTGCAAACCTAGAACAATACCTATTTTCAAGTACTCGATGTAAACGACAAGCCAACACATATCCCGGAAGAAACAGAAAGGACCGATCCAGAGGATGGAATCTACAGTTCGTCGTCATCCAGCTAGAAGGTCGGAAGGTAACGTCAGCCTTTTAACACCTTGTGACGTTTTGGTTTAAGTCAGGAGACGCATCCAACGTGACATGCAACATACTTTTTTTTAAATGTATAATGTCTATGTGTTTCATATGTTGTGTTCCTCATTCCCAGATCTCTTTTCTCCCGCTTATGTTTCGTACCTTTTTTTTTTTTCAAAACTCAACCATTCCAGTTAGACTTGATAAGCTTCAACTTCAGCCGGCTCTACACTCCCAAAAGGAGAGCTTTGCTTCCCTCTGTAAAGCATGAACCGATTTTCTTTTGACACATTAGCGGTCAATTTAAAAACAACAGGATCCTTTTGGCACTTGTTGAAACTGAACCCACGGAGCTAGGCATGGGGGGTGGTGGTGGTGGTGGTGGTGGTGGTGGTGGTTGGGTGGGGGAGATCTCCCATCAGCTGACAACAAAAGCTGGCGTGACTCATTAGCACTTGATAGAATCAAAGATGGACCCTTGGAGCACTTCTGATGTGCGACAGCATGCATGCAAAGTACACACAAAGTGGATCAAGTTCCCAAATAGATACAAACTGTGGTTATATGGTGGAGATTCTTAGCTTAGACACCAATTGCTCTTGTTTGGTCTCTACTAAGTGCATCTGCACACACTGCGTAGGTATGAGCAGACACAATGCAGACGATACACACTCTCCTCTAGCAGAAAAAAAAAAAAGTGGTTTAGGGTAAATAATGTTCGGGACGTGGTTGGACGGGCTCGGGCCAGGACGGACAAATGGAGTCGTTCGCTCGACGAGCTACTGCAAATACCTACGGAGCTCAGTTCAACTGAGCCCCTTTTCTGTTTGCAAAACTCAAATAGACATACAAACGGACAAACAAATTAAAAACATTTGTACATTCACATAAACAGATTGGCAAGTATCAACCGGTACATACACAGATGACCTAACTGCTGGAAAAATAAAAAAACAACAACCTTGGACACCAGATTGATGCTGATTCATGGTAATCTCCTAAATACACTATAGGCCTTCCTCTCCGTCATCCTCAGTTTAGGTGCAAGCGTGCTGGCTGAACTGTTGACCATCCATCGACTCTTAGATGACGAGCACAAGTTTTTTTGTTTTCTTTTAAGGTTTCCTGTACACTTCTGATTGGAGGAAGAGCAGAGGTTATGTCCGTGTCACGCGGAGCGTCAGTCCGAGGAGGGAAAGGAGCGAGAGAAGACATGGAGCGTGGCCTGTTTCACCACCGCGCTGCCCGTCTCTTTACGTCTTTGCACGACAACACTTGCGGGAGACCGGGAGGCGGATGTTTTCAACTGCAACTGATAATATTCAAAATGTACAAGTAAAAAAATAAAAATCTGGGAAATCTGAACGCAAACTCAGCAGCAGTCCGACATGAGATCTGCTCCTCTGCTTCTCGCCGTCATTTTCTTTTCTTTTTTTTTGTCTCCATTTCACACTCAGGTGTCAGCTTCTGACTGAGTGGAGAATAAAATCTGTTCCTCCGTTTGCTCTCACGATTTGGCAGAGTCTTACTCAGACACACACACACACACACACACACACACACACACACACACAATTTCCTGTCAAACTGAGAGAAAATATACTTTGCGAAAAAAAAAGGAACGGACAAAAATAAATAAATACACGCCATGTTCTTGCCTTCTCTGCTGATGGTCCTTCCTCATGCCAATTATCAGCTCCAGCTGCAGGGCCTCTATCTCAGTCTGTGGGCCCTTAGCTGGTGCCATCATGGAAGGAAGGGAAAGAATTACAAACTAAAGCTGTTGGATGTCTGTCCGACAGTGAATACAGAGAGGTCCCAGGTCTGGTTTTCGTGGCGGTAGCTCCCACGATGAGAGGTAAGTAATGCGGGACCTTCGTGCGAGGGCCCTGTAGAGGCTTGTGGTCCTGTCTCTCTCGGTGTTGGCTCTCTCTTTGAGTGGCGGTCGCTCTCAGCTCTCCAGGGACATGGCCGCGATCAGCTGCTCCACCTTGTAGGACAACCTCTGCTTCCTCGCCTGTTCGTCCTGCTCCAGGGCGGCCGTGATCTGTGCAGGACAAGGAAAAACTTTGGTCAAATACCAGCCAGAAAAAAAATGTAATTAAAAAAATACATATTCCGACTGCATCCTTGGTGGTTGTGATACAATAATAGAATTACATCTGACAACATTTCGTAGAGAAATGCGTATTTCGTTATGGAGCGGAGCCTGTTTTCAGTGATTGAAGGAATATTCAGATCCTTTACTTAAGTAAAAGTACTAATACCACACTGTAAAAAATTCTCTGTCACAAGTAAAATTGAATTAATTACTTAAGTAAAAGTATTTAAGTATCATCAGGAAAATGTACTTAAAGTATAATAAAGTAAAAGTACTCAATGCAGAAAAAAAAAACCTCACATTTTAGAAACTGGAAACAGATCCAAACTGTGTTTAATGGTCTGGTAATTTCAGCTGGAATTGTAGGCCGTTATATTGTTGGGTAGTTTAATTTATAATAAAACATAGGATTTTATAAACTACATGTGTTTTGTGTTCACAAATCTTAATTTGGAAAGTAACTAAAGCTGTCAGATGAATGTAGTGGAGTAAAAAGTACTATATTTCTCTCTGAAATGTAGCGGAGTAGAAGTAGAAAGTGGCATGACAAGAAAAGACTCAAGTAAAGTACAAGTACCTCAACATTTGTACTTGACTAAATGTACTTAGTAACATTCCACCACTGCCTGTTTTTTGTTAGGTTTGTATACAGACATCATAAGAAATAGAAAGAAAAGAATTACATCACTGCCTTTGTCTTTGACAACACATGGAGAAATATTTGTGTTATTAGCCTTTCCCCGTTTCATCTTCTGAGCCCATTTCTTGGAAATTTGGCATTTGTCATGTCGGGATCAAAAGGAATTCAGACAGGCTCTCTCCTTCGTTCTCTCGTCTAGTGTCTGCCTTGTCAGGAGGAATCTATGTCAGAGTGGCAGCAACACACGCGGCAAAGGCCTTTAATATGAACATAAAACAGCAACACAGAAATATGGGCCATGTCACCTTTGATATGGATATCTGTATCCAAATGGCGCAGCTTTTATTTCAACATATGGTTTCAGGTTTGCTACCGTGTATATGTTTGCTACCGTTGATCGGTTTCCTATCAAACTACACTAGACTGGAATGCAGTGTTTCACTCAATAGTTGATGATTCCAGCAACATAATTAATTGACCCCTCTTATGCAATGTGTGATTTCAAATATTATGAGATGAGAGATAAATAAATAATTGAAAGAATATGGGAGAAAAAAAAACTGTCACCCACAGTGTACCATTTATTCATGTTGAGACACACGAGTAAATGTATTTTTGCCATTACTCATACACGGTCTTTGTCCATTTATTCATACTCTGGGTCACTAAGGGGCTATGTTTTCAATCATAAATACTGATAAAATATCAGGTTTGTACCCGTGTTTTGTCAATCTAAAAAAAAACAAAAAAAAAAACACACAGTACGATGTGTATTTTTTGTGCTTTCAAACATTTTACAAGGCGTGTTGCGTCAAGACGAGGGGCCCTATTTTAACGATGTAAGCGCACGGCGTGAAGCGCCTGGCACGCAGGTGCGTTTAGGGCGTGTCCAGATCCACTTTTGCTAGTTTAACGGCAGAAAAAAGGGTCCGTGCGCCGGGCGCATGGTTCTAAAGGGTTGTACTTAGTGTCTTCATGAATTCATAGGTGTGTTTTGGGCGTAACATGCAATAAACCAATCAGTGTCATCTCCCATTCCTTTTAAAAGCCAGGCGCATTGATATTATGATGGCAGATTTGCACCGTAATATTTTTATTTGTAATCTTTTGCATGTTTGTGTGCTGCTGTACGTCCCTGTGTGTGTGTAACAAACGGTGTGCGTGCGCTGTGCATTCGCCTAGGCCTATTTTACTAATGCGCTGTTAAAATAACAATGAAATGCTGCGTTATTGACTTTAGACCAGGTTTTTGTTGGTCAATGGCGCGATCACTTCCCGCTGCCTCAAGATAGCAATACGCCAAGAATTCACCTGAACACGCCTCCCTGTAAGACCAGCACGGCCATGGGCGCAAAGATGGGCGCAGGTGCATTTGATATTTAAACGACGCGGGCGCCGGATGGGAAATTGACAGCTGCGTCGGTCTTAAACTAGCAAAAGACAGTTGCGTCAGGCTTTGCGCTGCGCCGGGTGCAAGATAGGACCCGAGAGCTTTTATGTCCTTCAGTCAATCAGAACCACATTTTTAGTTTTTAGCGGATTGGTTTCGGTCAGTCCCTTCCACCTTTTATGCAGAAAATGTTGACTGACTGTTGTCTGGAAAACATCTCAGCAACACTCAACTTCTCTTTTTGTCCGCACAGCATGGCAAACCTGTGTTTGCTGCCTGTCCTGTGTCAGAACACAGTCTCTGTCTGCCCACCTAACAACTTCCACTCATCTGCCTTAAGTGCTCTTAAAGGCTGGCAGCTACAGACAGAGCATTTCCTCCTCCTCGTCGGGCCCGATAGCAATCTATTATTAATCTGTAGCACTGTATGCAGGTGCCGCTCCCACTGCCATCTCCCAAATCCATTTAAGTAGGCTGCAGCTCTGGCCTGGTTAGCCTGACAAACGGCCCCTTTGTGAAGGGCTGAGTAAGAATGAAGAGCTGTTAATGCTAGGTGAGGTTTTTATACACTGCACTGCTGGGAGACAGCCCGTACTACAGGAGTGATGAGGCACATGTGTATGTGAGCGTGTGTGTGTGCAACATGAGTGTGAGTTTACATTTGTTTCTATGCATGTGCGCATCAGATGACAACTGCAGAGGCAGCAAAAGTGCATGTATGAGATTCATGGAGAGCAAAGGGGACGCTGACTGGATAATGGGTAGAAAGAGAAGGAATGTACAGGAGGGAGAAAGAGAGATAAAATACGAGACAGAGAGAGAGAAAGAGAGAGAGATAGATACTGTGATCCAACATAAAAGGTCAGGCTAATGCTTCCCAGAGGAGGAGCTGACATTAGAAGCGGAACGTCTCCATAAATGCACTTTCTCTTCCTTCCCTATCTTCCTCCCTTCTTTTTTTTTTACACTTCCTGTGATCTGACAGTGTGTGTGTGTGTGTCTATGAATCAGCTCATGAGAGCCCTATATAACAGATAGTCCACTCTTAACTCGGCACAGACGAAAGGACAGGGCAGCATGCTGAGAGCTTGTAGACATCCACTTTCTACTGCGCAGATCAGACACGCTGCCTTGTTAAGCGCAGGTCTCAGTAGACCTCTGGGCTTTGGGGAAGACTCGAAGAAGACTTACTGAAGACTCGGAGCTGACCTCACTAACCTTTTCCAGTTATGAATAGCCTGGGAGCACCGAGGGCAAAATGAACGTGCATTAAAAAGCGCGGGGCAAATTTGCGGCACGCCTTTTGTTCAATCTGCCTGTAATTAGCGGCTGATTTGCCACGGCAGCAGCTCATTACACAATCAGCGCCTGGGACTGCCCTCCAGGTAGAAATGTGCACGTGAAGGAGCTCGGCATGTAGAGGGATTTATCTGAGATCACCAAGCTCAGAAATGATGCTGCGCAGAAATACAGTAACAACAAAAACATTTTGAAACATTTAATAAGGGCAGAGTTCAACTCCACCTGAGGAAATTATACTCCAACTTATGTGTAGGAATTTATAATATTAATGCAACAGGAGTCATTAAATGGTTAAGTCCTTTGGAAGGCCCAGTTTGGAACCTGAGCTGCAACAGAAAACGTCCTGGGGAGGCCCGAGTTGGACTCCGTTACCTTGTTCTTATACTGCATTGTAAATTTTATTCTCGTACTTTATCTGTTTCTAATTTTTTAATCGATTTTAACTGCTCTTTAATGTTTTATGTAAAGCACTTTGAATTGCCCTGTTGCTGGAATGTGCTATACAAATAAAGCTGCCTTGCCTTGCCTTGAGAAGATGAGCACGTGAGATAGGTGGAGGGGGGGGGAGGGGATGGAGAAACGGAGAGATAGCAGCGCAGAATGGAGCAGCAGAAGCTCAAAACAGAGCAGGTGGAGGATGGAGATGGTGCTGATACGGATGCTGTTTCAATGGAACACAGAGGTTAACGTCTTATCAAATTTAATTAGCAAAAACACAATTTCCCATGCTCTCTTTGTTTGGTGTTACAAAAAAAAAAAATAGTCACGTTGCGTTCATTTATTATTACAGCTCTTCTCCCTGTCAGTTCTCTGTCTTCGATTCATTTGGCTGCAGTCACTGAGATGATTCATGTTAAAAAATAATTCCCACCACGGCCTTTTCTTTTAGATACCCCCGTGCCATTTGTTCCTGCTCAGGATTTTCTTTGTACAAAACTGGACCTCGTAAATCGCACGAACCTTCTGCATCAAAAAGAACGGTGCTCACGTTAGGCGTGCACATGCTAGAACGAGACTGTCCTCCCCCGAAAAAAACGCTCCCAGAGGTGGTTCAAGCAGCAATTACGACCTATAGTTACGTTTATAGTGGCGGCGCCCTCTAGTGACCGAGTCATAATGACGGGAGCAAAGCAAGAAGTCATAGTGCGTTCCATTTACCTCGGTAATCGGAAGCCGGAGCTGGGACTCACATTTACAAGTCGGATTTTTCATTGTGGAGTTAGCTCTTGCCAGGTTAGCCATTGTTAGCAATACCAGTTAATAACAACGCTTAATTACTGTTTTGTGCATACAAGCAGCATAACAAGTCCACTGATTAAGTGCTAATAACTGCATGTTACAACATGGATGTGGACGTGTGGATGTGCCAAACAAACACAAGTTGGGCTAAAACTGGTCACATTCGATTAGCATGAAAACATATCCCAGAGAACGGTAGACTCGGTCATCATGTGTTATTAATCCCTAGGTTCCTTTTGCGCCGGATTTCTCCTTTAAAAGACGTGTTTAAAATCGCAACCTTTACTTTCAAAACCACGACCAATTTGTTCTCTGGTTTAGATATGAGGTTGTATTTCCTGCCACTGCTGCCTGTGGGTGGTATTAGAAGTTAGGGTAACAAACAACCCATATCGTCATATGGTTTGGAGGACTTGTTGGCTAGAACATGCGTGTAAGAAAGTATCACTTACCTCCTCACTGTACTTGCTGACGTAAGAGTAGATCTCATTGAGAGCGCTGAGCATGTTAAACTCTGTGGAGTGGAGTCGGGCCTGTTCTGCCAAATAGGCATTCATGTCCTGGTCACTAATGGCCGGCAGCCGGTTGATGTCAGCGTAGTACCTGAGGACGCAGACAAGGGGGCAGCACTTGGCATCACTCGCAGAGAATCACTGAGTTCATGTAATAGCTCCGCTGAGACCTAGTACTTTTTTTTGTTTGTTTTTTTAACGGTAATAAATCACTTTCATGAACAATGAATGCCTGGTAACAGTTGCTCACAAGAGGCTTTTTACACAATCTGGTTGAGAAGTGTAGGCAGGAAGAAAGAGAATTATAAATCAATTTCCTAAAAGATCCCAATTTTTATTGTAAGGGGATACAAAAAGGATGTGACAGAGGGGATCAGAATTGTGTGTTAAGTGAGTGTAGCAGCTCGTACCTCTCTACCCAGCTCTTGTAATTGGGGATATCTTTAGCGTAGAGCAGCTTATTGGATGGGGAGTCTTTGCCCAGACGGTGCTCTGAAGTGGAGCAAGAATCCATAAAGGTCTGAGCTACCACGGACAGACAGGCATCCGTGATGCTGCTCTTATGGATGTCAAACACGAACTGCGGGTTCTTGATCACGTTCACCCAGAAACGCAATGGAAGGCTGAAAGATGGAGTCAAAGAGAATAAGTAAGAGACAGAAAGAAGTTATCTGGCACACTGAATTCACCATGTGACATTAGAGCAGCTATGCCATGTGATATTTCCTTTGCAAAAAAGGCCCTTACCAGTTGCTTTTCCACGTGTGACGCACGTCTGTGTCATGAATGCCGTGTTTGTCTGCCTGCTCATCCAGGAAGTCAAACATGTATTTGATGGCGAGGGGAAGAGTGCTCCCTCGGTGAACTGTACTGAACAACGTCTCGAATAGGTCGTCGACAAATTTTTGTAGGGTACCCTGTGAAAAGGAGAGAACACCGTCTAAATGCAGTCAAATTGTCGTCAAAAATGTAGTCTTGCATTGCCTGGCCTATCTCCACAGCGCTGTGGAGTGAGGACAGGCTCCTCCACACATACATTCAGGGATAGGAGAAAAATACGCTCTGCGTTGTTTGCATTTCTTTAAACCAATCACAATTGTCTTGCTAAGCTCCGGACACAGCGACGGTGGCTCTGCAAAACTGTCTCGGGAAGAAACTTGTTTCGGTGGAACATTTGCACCCCGCAAAAGAAAACGCCACATACAATATTAAAGGTGCACTATGAGTTCCTGCATGATGTCACTTCTGTTGACGTTCCAAGTAAATACCAAACAAAACAGAGCAAGCTTGCCCCTCCCCCCATGTTTCCGTAACCGTCATGACTAACTGACTAACTGTCACTAACCCCAACCCCCTCCCTCAACCATCTTGTCGGTGATTGGCTGGAACGTGGCTTGTTGTATTTTGGTGCACAGCCTGTGCCCCTAGTAGTTGCTGGACGTTCATGACCCCTGTGTTGTCTCCTGAGGCTTTTTCACAGTGTATTCAGGGTGCAGGCAGCTAGCGGATCAAGGAGAGATGGCTACGATTTGAGACAAAAAATGAAATTGCGCTGAAACCATGCAGGAACTCATAGTGCACCTTTAAATTAAGTTAACTGTTGACACAATACAGTAACGTGAGCTATTTAGATTAGCTGGATACATGGTTTGCTCTTACCAGTGTATCGCCGTGGATATTTTGTCCACAGCAGTCACACCAATCGGTCCCAAAACGTCCCAGTTAGATAGTAAATGCCGCAAACATATTCTGTAAATCTTTACGATTATTCCCCGAAAAAACCAAGCATGCCTGCCTTGTTGCACGATCCAAATTCTCTCTAAACTTGCCATTTTCAGCGTGTAGCTTGCTAGCTTGTTTGTTTCCCGAAGCGAACGGAGATTGAGAACAGCAACACACACACAGAGCGGAAGGTGAGGGACATTCGGCAACGTGTCAGCTCGCCGGATGTCAGGCAATTATCCCAGTAAATGTACTTCCGTTGATCCACACTATCGAACATGTGACATGTTGTCACATATATGGGGGAATGTGAATGTACCTTGGTAGCTAGCAGCCTGGTCAGATAAATCTCAGAGACCATCTTGCTACCGCGGTCTCCTTCCTTCTGGTCTCCGTGTTCGTGGTTCTTCACCAGGTGCCACACCTTCACACCGCTTTCTAGATCAGGGGTGATCATGGGAGCACGTGAACGGAGGCTGTCGGGACTGCCCGTGTAGCGGAATGAAGAGTCTGTCCAGAAAGAAAATCAAAATAAAAGAGACTGAGATAAAGAATGATCAGTAATCCTAAATGACCGTGATTACAAAAGCTTCCCTTAGGTGCTGCATCATGTAAATTAAACACGCCCACACACAAGCATACAGTACGTATACTATACACATAGCCTCTCTCTCATTTCCATCGCTCTTTGTAATTCATGACAAAGCCAAATCTTCTGTGTTCCCCTCCCGCTCTAAGCCGTGCCGTAAAAGGAAATTGCAGTGGTGGATAATTTCATAGAACAGCAAAGTAATGAAAGGGAGGGGAAGTTGTGGTCCCTGGCATCGCATTGATTAGCAGTGGCCCGCTTGAAACCAGAATCCCAAATGACACACAAGCCCTTGCCACCCATTTATCTTATTACATACAGTGTGCAGGAAAGACGTATTTACAAAATGCTACATATTCATTCTCTTTTTCTGTCTTCTCCCTGCATCACGAATACTTTGAACGTCGTTTTCTTTTTTCCCCCTTCCTACACTCATTCATTTTCTCCTCCTTTTCCCTCTTTATATAATCCCTGCCTCACTGACTGAGACAAGTTTTGTCCCTGGCTCCTCTTAAAAGCACTCGTAATTGGCTCTTGCCACACTGTACCAACGCCATGTTGAAAACGTCCCTGTCACACTCTCATCAACGCATCAAAAGATCCCTAATTTGTTAAGCGCCGTAGCCACCATCCTTCATCCATACATCGTCCTCATCTCTGCTCGTGTGTTCCTGCCTCCTTGCTCTGAACTCCGTCTGAATGATGCTGGTTTCAGTTTCCCTAATTAGCCGGCGTCTACGCCTGCCAGCGGGCTCACTAGAGATTCGGGATCTGAGGATCTCAATGAGGATCTCAATGAGGATCTCTCTGACCTGGCATCAAAGGCCGGGCTAAACAACAAAGCCTTTTGCTGCCAGTACAGCCACTTACACCTTTCAAATAAGACCAACCTGTGCCTCTGCAGTGGCCACCAGGGACCAGGGCCTGAGTCGGGGGAGGGGTGTTTGAATTTATGTGCCTTTGTAAGTGTGTATAGGGTGGATTGAGGTACCAAATCCCATCTTAATCCAGTCACTGGTTTTTACTGCGCTGGTATTTCCTCGTTCCCTTTAATCTTCCGACACCCTCAGCCTTTCCCCCAACTCTACTAGTCTCACTTTGCCAGACCTTCCTCCACAGCGCTGCGGAGGAGGGTCTGGCTAGTACACACAGCAATCCGGAAGGGAGAAAAATGTGCTCTCGTTTACTGGCATTTCTTTAAACCAATCACAATCGTCTTGGGCGGCGCTAAGCGCAGAGCGGAGCCGCTGCAAAATAGCCTCGGGAAGGACCTTGTTTTGGTGGAACTTGTGTACGTTCAGAGGTTGTTTTAGTCGTGCGACAGAAAACTCATAAATCCACCGGAGTTTAGAATTACAACACAAAGAAAGTGGAAGGTAACGTGACATCCGAAAAGACATTCGACGGAATTTCCGTCAGAAGAAGAGAGCAATCCCGGAAGTGAAATGTCACTCCGGCCCCAAACGTTTTCTCAAAAGCCCCGAATCTTTCAGGGGTTTTAAAATAACTTCAACTTTGGGTCATTTCCCCTTCAGAGTCTCAGACTGGACTGGCAAATCAATGGAACAACAGTTCTATTACTGGGGAAATACTTAACTTCAAAATAGTAACATCTGACAATTTTTTGGGAGTGAAAATGAGTCATCCCCAGCATTTGTTGTGTTTTGGTTTCGGAATGTCAAAGGCAGTTGGTGAACAAATAGATACAAATGTACGCTCTATAGGAAGATTTTTTTCCTTGGCAGCTATCATGTTGTGATCTATATCTATATGTCTATATATCTATAAGTTTTTTTCTCCAAATGATGTACAGATTTTCTGTTATCTCAAGTGGCTTGAACAATAGTGCATATAGCTGCCGTAAATGGGAAACCAATCTTCCCAGGGGATCATTCCCCCCCTAAGTTTGGGCAGAGCCCCAAATGTTTACAACGTCTGGCTCCGCCCCTGAATAACACTAAGCAGCGACCTGGAGCCCTCTTCTGCTGCAGTCCCCAGCTCCTGGATACAGCCAGAAAGTAGGGGAGTGTGTTGTGGCTGATTTTTAAAGCTCAAGGAGGGGGGGGGTGGTGGGGGTGGTGGTACCGGCAGTGTAAATTGAGTCAAGATGCTAAGTGTTGAACGTGAAATTGGTATGAATCCATCAGCAGGTGTCGAGTTGCAGCTGTGCCTGCTGTGCCAACCCATGATTGATGAGGGACGGGCACACGCCAGCAGAGCCTCCGCTTTTTATGCCGTGCACGTCCAACTCCAGTGCTTGAGCACTCGCACACACAAAGTAAAAAGCAAGAGAATGAATGCGAGAGAGTACAGAGCCTCTCCGCAGCACGTTGCAATTTCATAATGGCTTTAAAATCCCTTTAATATCCCTTGTGACTAAGATGTTTGAGAGTAATGACTATGTAGGTGTAAAGCTCCAGAAGAAGAGAGCAAATTAAGCTATGCTATTAAAACAACAACAACAATAACATAATGCAGATAAGGGTTCCTTTCTTTTGTTACACTGGTATTTATACTTCTTTACATTACTTTGGTCCTCCAACATTTATTTAAAAAAGATTGATGACAGAGCCTGCACTGTAATCTTTTTTTTTTTTTTTTTAGAATTTTTTTTTTGGGCTTTACTGCCTTTTAAAGGTCCCATGCCGTGAAAATTTCAGTTTATGAGGTTTTTTAACATTAATATGTGTTCCCCCAGCCTGCCTATGGTCCCCCAGTGGCTAGAAATGGTGATAGGTGTAAACCGAGCCCTGGGTATCCTGCTCTGTCTTTGAGAAAATGAAAGTTCAGATGGGCCGATCTGGAATCTTCTCCTTATGAGGTCATAAGGAGCAAGGTTACCTCCCCTTTCTCTGCTTTGCCCGCCCAGAGAATGTGGCCCACCCATGAGAGAGAGAGACATCATGGCTTTCAAACGAGCGAAGTGGCAGTTGGTCAAGGCCACACCCCCACTTTCCACCTTGCCACCCCTCTCCTCCTCAATAGCTACAGACACAGAAATGGCACATCCTAAGGAAAGCTCATTGTGGGACTGGCTCTAGTGGCTGTAATTCTGCACCAAGGCTGAATTTCGGGAAAGAGATTTCAGATACAGTATTAGGGGACCACACAGGCCTATATAAAAGCATCCAAAGAGCACCATGTCATGGGACCTTTAATTTTTGACAGGAGAGCTAGGTGAGAGAGGGGGATTCACAGGTCGGATTCAAACCCTGGACCTCTGCGTTGAGGCATAAACCTCTCAGTACATATGTGCGCTTGCTCTACCCACTGATCCAACCCGGCCCCCTGCACTGTAATCTTCTAAAGGTCATCATAGATATCAGTTATGTCATCAGGTGTGTTGCAAATGTCACTCCACATGATTTTACAACACTGAAGGTAAAGGTTACACACAAAGTATCCACAGGTATCCAATCCTGAATAAGACTTGTAATTGCTGGAGGGATAAGGACGCCGATAGCGCTTTTTCTTTGTTAGGCGGTTTAAAGGCAGTGTTCACTTTCTGTGCCGAATCCTGGTAATTGGCCATGCTCACTTATCTTTTTCTGTTTGTGTGAAGTATCATTCACACAGAATAATTAGCAATCATAATAAGTTGCCTGGTACTGCTGTGCGTGTCTGGCATGGGACCAATTTTGGCACCCAGCAGCAGCACAAACTACAAGCACATCTGAAGTATGTTGTGTGTTTGCATGCAAGTGTGGGTGCAAGTGTGCAGGCAACTTGTAGCCCGTTGTGTCCTACACAGAATGAATCTTCATTATAATAATATTGCAGCTTTTAAATCAAACAATGGCTATATGTCTAACTCTCCCCTCTCCCATCTGTTTTTGTTTCTCTCTAGTCTTTTCATTATTGTATCATCCAACAGAGTTTGGACCTGAACTGTAGAGCAAACTGCAGCACACGCACACAGTTGGAGAGAGAAAAAAGCTGCAAAAAAAACCCCTCTGCAGCAGAAAGCAGAGCAGCTCCAAACGGAGCTGACCACGGCTTTGGGGAGAGTGGATTTGGCTTTGTTCATATCTGAAACAACTAATATAAAAAAACACGTTGATGTGTCTGTGGAAGAGCAACAATATAATAATAATTAGTTACCATCAAGTAAGAAGACATCTGTGTTGCACCGGCAATTTTTTGTTATTTTAGCAACAATATAACATTTGCATGGAATTAACTGCTGATTAACTGTTGAATAAGCCTGCGAATACGTACGCAATTGCCTAATATATATGCAATCAACGATATCAATGTTGTAGTTAAGTCGCCAACTGTTGAGTCCAAGTCCGAGTCACCAAAGAAGTGTCCAAGTCGAGTCACCATTACCTGAGTTTGAGTCGAGTCACAAGCCCAGAGACTTGAGTCGGACTCGAGTCCCAGTCCAGGGCTTGACTACTCCATCGCTGCCTATTACATATTAAAGCAGTCAGAAACTTCATCCAACTACCTATTTCATTAAAGTCTGAGTCCTAGTCCAAGTCATCAGTGCGCAAGTCCATGTCGAGTCCAGAGAATAGCGACTCGAGTCGGACTCAGGTCCGAGTCCAGGACACGAGTACTCCATCACCGATGTCAGGACAGGGGAATGAGAAGAGCAATGTGGTCTACGGACTCACCGTATCTGCTGATGGAGGAGCGAGTTATGCTGGCTGAGGAGGGGATGTTGTATGATGAGGTCTGTTTGGGCACCAACGCCACAACGCAGCGGTCTGACACCTGTGAGAAGAGAGACACGTATTACATGAATCTGCCGGTTCCTTAATGGTGATTTCCATATTTTAATTAGAACAGAGTTTCTTTTCCCCCTGAAAAATGTTGAATATTCCCATAAACAAAACATATCCCCCCCCCCACGCAACCCAGCCCTTCCTGTCATATCTCTGTTCCCTGCTGTTCTCTACCACAGCCCCGTGGCTTTCTTCCTGCAGAGGATGGTGGCTGTACTCAACATGACTGTCATTGTCATCCCCTTTCACAAACATTAGAGACATGATGTAAGCTTTGGAACTGGGATGAGATGCTAACAGGGAGTGAAAGAGAAAGAGAGAGAGAGGAAAAGGGAAAGAGATACTGTCAGAAAGAGAGACCGAGACTAGAATGCGGAATGTCTCATCTCGTGTACTTCGCACCCTAAAAGGAAAATGGGGTACGCAGGTTTAATAATAGCATTAGAACAGCCCAGAGTCAAAGTGAAAGACGGAGAGAAGAAGCTGTGTAAAAGATGGCGTGTCTCGAATGAGAGACAGACACTGAGGTTCATCCTTTTTTCCTCTCAGCGTTTTCTTTTTACAAAGGGCTCCTGGCCTGTGTGTGATGTGCTCCAGTCACATCAGATAAGCTTAGAAAAACTGATGAAAACCACACTTGAGAGGATGGGTTTGAACATTTTTTTTTTTTTTTGTATCATTAATTTTTAACATGCCACTTCTGTTAGTACACCATAACATCCCATTTAAGAAAAAAAGCTTAACACGGCAAACAAAACTTGTGGTTCTTTTCTGAAAGCCAAAACAACAAAACAGCTTGTTGGCTGGCATTTACAGCCCACCCCGAGGAGGGATTTCTCTCTTTCAGACCCAGCGAAGACAAACTGAGGAGCCTCCAGCGGAGACATAAACAAAAGGCAAATGCCAGGCTCCAAAAGACATACCTCAAAAGGATCTACAGAACAACAGAAAATTTAGCGGGAACGGGCTGCTCTCCATCCCTTGTTTGAGAATAAGCTACTGAATGTTGGCATGGGCATTTACAGAGTTCCTCCTTGCCCTCGAGAGCCATGTGCCTCTCCATCCTCCCTCAAGTCTCGCCCTAACTTCTTTCTCCCACGCTTCCCAAACTAATCTCGGCTGTGCTATTAGTTGGAGTTACCATCTGGCCTCTGCTGGCCTCGCTGGAGAGATACTTGAAACTGGGGATGAAATCCTCTTAAAGACGCAGCTCTGGCTCCGTGGCTTCTTGGAGGGAAATTAAAAATGCTCTTTTTTACCCCCACCCGGCATCTTTGACCCTTCTATCTCTCCAACCTGCTCATTTGTCCCCGCTTTCCTAAACCTAATTTCGACGGCCTCTCCGTCCAACAGCTGACGATGCACGGACCAACTCTAATACACTAATACACTTCCGTGAAGTTTCCATTGCTATTCCCGTGATACATTTTCTCTGGGGAGCATGAAATAGCTTCTCTGTCTCCCCCCTTTCCCTTTACGCCTCCCTCCCTCCCTCCCTCCATCCCTCTCTCTTTCTCTCTGCTTTTTATGGCTGACAGAGAGGCTACAGCAGAGATGGGTCCTTGTGATAGAGTAAATGATTGAAGGCGTACAGATTCGCCCTTCAGGGATAATCCAGTGTGGGGCTGATAGTGGCCAGGTGTGATAAGGGCTGTGGGCCCTGCCTGTGATAAGACCTTCCATTAGACAGTGCAGAGCAGACCACAGCGAGAGTGCGGTCAGCCTCTATCTTTCTTTTTCTCAGCCCTCCGGACACAACCCCTCAGCCCTGGCCTTAGCCCGTTTCCCCTTGGTGTCCCATCTCTCCTGGACTCATGCCCTTAAGATCACAACGCTTATCGTACCTCGTCGACTCTGCCCAGTAGCTTGGAAACGCACAACCTGTGCATATGTGCCCTCCTGTCGTAACAAAATGTGAGATTGGCCACTGTGTATGAATATAACTCTCTCTTAGGTTTCCCAGGGAATCTTCTGAAGAGTTAAATGCCAATCTGCTGGTCTTTCTAATGGGATTTAAGATGGGTTTTAAATAATGAAATGTGTTTCATTGAAGAATCAGTGTGAGTTTTTACAAATAATACAGTGGTTGCCACATGCCACATTGGAGATGTGGCTTTAGGGTGAAGCAGTAGTGCAGGATTAATCGAATATGCCTCTTCTTTTCTATAGAGCTCAACAGCTATGGTTCCGGAAGTCATTTTCCCCGTTCAGTATCTCCATTGACGTTTCTTTAAATGCTTAGCACCGAGACGAATTGTGACCATAAAACATTTGATTCGGCACAAAAGAACATTTTGAAAAAAGGCAACGGTACAAGACTGTTCACAGACCGTGTACAGAAATGATCATAGACTTTAGTGGTAGCAGCTCGCTCTACCCTTTTGCGGGTTTGCGGGTGCGGTAAACATTTCCATGGTAACAGCGAGTTCCACCAATCAGCGACGTTGCTGTTGAGCTTAGGATTGTTGTGGGTAGTGTAGTATTTCTCGAATAAAGCGTGTTTTTCTCAAAACAAGGTTGATTTCATATGGACTTTTACAACCTCGTAGCTCGTGGTCAGTCTACCTTGGATGGTTTAGAAATTGATTTGAATTCGGATTTGTACTCCACACTGTTGAGCTCTATGGAATATACTATTTGTTAAACTATTTACTCAATATTCTTCCTCCTAAAAACCTTCATATTCCCACTTGTCCGACATTTTTTATTCAGATTTACAATGGGAACCAGCGAGCCGAGACAGACAGCATTGGATTCATGAACAGATAGCAATGGAGTAGTATCTATTTTGTCTGGGGCAGTTGAAAATAGCCCAACATTCCCCCAAGTGAATTCTGCAGGGTGGGTAACAGGATCTATCTGGCAGGCTCTCCTGGTGTGGCCATCAGTGTCTGCTCTCCCAGTTCCTTCACCGCAGAGACGAGGACAGACAGAGGTTACCGGGCAGCAGCAAGGGATGGAAGTTTCCAAACTGACTTTTTATTTTGACGCAGTCTCAGCCAAAGTGAAAGAGGGAGCAGTCTTCCGTTTACTGTCACTTATTTGCACAATAGGAATGATATTCCTAGACAAAACGCACACTGCCCATGTGTCCCCACAAATGGTTGTGGCAAACACATTAATATGCTGGAAAAGCCACAGCCCACCTGTCATAAATCAACACTTTGTCAAACATCATCAATGTAATTACCCACACAGCGCCCTGGTGAATACGGTGTGGGCCTGTTCTGCAATTTGAATCCTCATAAATAACCTAAGCGGTCTGACAACTTCACTCCATAACACTATCCTGTTTATGAGAGCTATTAATGCTAATGTCTGATTCATGTGGATGTGGCTGTGATACTATCCAGCAGGAACAAGGTTAGCGCCAACATGCCTCAAGACAACAGAGATGGGGGAGGTGGAGAAGAAAGAAGGTGTGAGGGAACACTTTCCTTTGTCGGGGTGGAAGATTAAACAACAAGAAGATCCACATCAGCAATCAGCCTGTTGGCTCTCCAATTTCATAAATCCGTTATCTCAACTCCTGTGTTTGTCTGAGTATAAGCATGTGCAATGTGAGGTGTGCACATGCATTGTGTGCATGGCTGAGTGTGCTTTTATCTTCTTCTATCTTTATTCATGCAAGAAAGAAATATATACTGACATTGATAGAGAAGAGTGGGAGGATAGGAGTTTAGTCCCCTGACTGTGAATGCCAAAGTGTTTAATAAAGATTCTGAACTCACTTTAATATGTGTGCATTTATGTTTTTTAATTTTGGTGTAACTGCTGGGGAGCTGGGAAGGTGTGCTTTTCCATATCCAGGTTATGTAAACCATTATTTCCCATGTGGCAGGGTAAATAGCCAATGGGGTTTCTTAGGAGGCTGTGAGCCCTATGAATTTGAATGCCTATTTGCCTGGTCCCTGTGTCCCTGCTATGGGAGAATTAGGAAAGACTCAAGGTGACGCTCGGTCTCACTCTGCATATTTCAGCATATTTTTCAGCCCCTTTCAATATTTCCTCTTCCCATTTTTTTCCTCTCTTCCAGCCTTTCCCTCACTCTGGGGCATAATGAGCTGTGCTCCCTCGGTGTGATAGGCAGCCAGATGTGCTGTCGCCGCTGCCAATGCAATGGCTTGGTGTGTGACGGAAACACACAGAAGCTCACACACAGGGGCCATTGCCAGCTCATCAAAACCGTAACGATGCACAAGTGTCTCTGTTGTCCCATCCCACTCTCATCTCTCCTACCAACAACTGCCCTATTCCTTTGTGCTCTTTCTCTCCCTCTCTCTTCCCCCACGTTGCCCCGGCGGCATCTCCTCTGAAATTGCACAGTGCCGGGCCTTATGTCCTGCGAAGGGACCCTTAGTTGCGTGATCAATAGGAGTCCACAGATCTGCTATTGAGCGAACGAATAAGTGAAGCATCTCATGGAAAGCATCTCCGTTGGCTAACGACGGCAGACAGACAGTGGCGCAAGGAATGCCACAAAAAACAACAACAACAGAGGAGCCCATTATGGTGTGGAAGAAAACATATTGCACCTCTTCATCAAGGATTAAAGCCCTGCTGAGAGCGAAGAAGAAGAGGTGCTCATACCAAGAAAGGGGGAAAAGAGCAAATGTAGGCAAAAAAAAAAAAAGCTCATTGCACGTCAGTGGGCGAGAATGGAAAAAAAATATGGGAAGTGGGGTAACAAGACAAAAACGTAAAGACAGACAGTGAACACACAGTGAAGGTGAGGACAGAAAGGAGGGTGACAAGGGAGGTAAGACAAAAGTGGGAAAAAAAGCAGCATGGTGCCAAGTCCTGGGTGAAGGACACTATGATGTGTCCCTTCTTCTAATGACTCCTACATCTGTTAAATTATTCTGCTTACTCTGGCGGGCAAGAGTTCACAATGAACCCCCAGCATGAAGGCTTGAGCCTCGCCAGACCTTGTCCCTATTTCCTGCTCCTAGATGGAGCTGCATCTCCTGCCCCCCCCTCCCCCTCCCCCTCCATCGGTCCAGGTCTCCAACCCCAGCTGCATCTCAGCCCCAGCTTCTGCTCTGGACCAGGTAGCCCAGAATGGAGCCTCACGCAGTCTTTAAGCAGATGGTCCCCTTGGTTGACTAATGAGAGCTGGCTGAGCATGTGCTGCGAAAGATTCATGACCTGCCGAGAAGGCTGCCTTCTCATTCTGCCTTGCCTCTCTCTCTCTCTCTCGCTCTCTCTTTTTTTTTTGATTCCTTTTATTCCTCGTTATTATCTCACCCTGGCTTCCTCTCACTCCCTCCCGGTTTCCTTTTTTTTCATTTACAACTTCAACAGCTATAAATTCTTCAGAAAAATGCAGAACTGCTCTTGTTCTCAGCTTTTCTCTTCTTTAGCTCTGTACTTTACTCTCTGGTTAACAGGGTGCAACAGGTAAGCCCATGGGCCCTAGAATTGCGGGGTGTGAATCGAGGTTATACATGCAAAGAGACAGAAGCAGGCAGTCACAGCAGGACTAATTGTTGCCAGCGAAGAAGTCAACGGGACAGAGAGAGAGAGAGAGAGAGAGAGAGAGAGAGAGAGAGAGAGAGAGAGAGAGAGAGAGAGATGCTGCCTATGTCTCTCCCAGGGGGGAGGGAGAAGTGTCGGCTGAGGTGTTGAGGGTTCATCTCTCCTGCCACCTGTACAGTAATTGTCCTCTATTCTGTCACTTGGATTACACCAGGCGAGGGCATGCAAATGAGGAGCTGAAAATTGGCTTCCTTAAAGTCAAGAGCAGGAAACATCAAAGTTTGGCGAGGTATGCGGTCCAATTTCCATAATAAAAGCCACAGTAGAAACTGAACTGAAACGAGCCTTTTCTTGATGATAAAAAAAAAAAGAAAAGTGCCATTTGAGAGTTTATTAAGGAAAAGATCGCACTGAAGCCTTTGTGTATATTTACCTGATAGTGCATGAGAGTGTTGAGTCTCTTCCAGTCATTTTCTATCTTGGTGGTGATGTCTTCATCCTGCAACACCACACGAGCCATTCGCCCCTGGCGCCACTCTGAGGACACAGACACACAACCACACACACACACACAATTAGGCTGCATTCACACCAAAATAAGCCGTTGCGGCGAAAACGCCAGTCCTCTATTTATTTGAATGTGGGTAGAGTGTTTAGGCTGCGGCGGTGACCACGGGATGCTGATTTTGTGTGACTTTTACACAACTGCCTTTGCCAACTATACGTACCGTATACCGTAGTGAGTCACAAAGAACGTCATTTGTCTTGGTTTCAGGGGAGAGGTTTGGTCCCATGTGTTAAACATTTACAACTGAAAACCACCATGTGTTCAAAACGCACATCTGCTTTGAATGAACTTGTGGGTAAAGCGTAATAATGTGGTGTGTGCTATATTCAATGCTTTCGGAACCAGTTACCTTGCAAGGCAATTGTGAAGTGTGCTAAAATAAACCCACAACTTCCTCATGACACAAAACAAACTCTTAAAACACTTCCCTTTCAAACCTCATTTGCCTTCCAGTCGGTGGAACGTCACACTACATGACTCCCAAAAAGAGCTCTCTTCACACATTACCCAAATGAGTAGATATCAGCAGCCGGCGGTCTTGTTCGGCTCTCGGCACGCGTATACTCCTTTCACTGACTTGGATTGACACGCATCTTAAGTACCTCCCAAAAAACATTACACTCGAACATTTCCAAGATGTATGTGCAGGCAGGCTGCACGCTTTAATTGGTACTTGTGTCGTGGAAATGGCACGCTATTAGCATACGCAACAGTCAGCCGTCAGGGTCAGAAAGAAGAGACGAGTGGAGCAGACAAGAAAGGATGAAAAAGCGATCTGTGGGGAAAACCTCCTTTCAAAAGAGAAAAATTGGAAGCGGTGGGGAAACAGGTGGAAGCTGTAAGCAGTGCTAGTGGAGGGCAGGGGCTGACGGCTCGTAGCGGGGTAATGAAATGATAATAAGGGTGTTGACGGGGGAAGTGGACAGCCATTGTGGCTCTCATGCTGGGAGCGATCATTGATTTTCTCCTCTGTTGACTGGGTTTTATTACTTTGTGCTTCTTGCCAGGTGACCACATGATATCCCTGCGTGGCACAACTTCCACCCTAAACCGTCTAAACTACGCTCTACAGAAACAGAACGACAAAAAGGCACGCGTAAAGCACTTGCTGACATACACAGACTCACACAGATGCACAATAAAAATTAATGTCAAGGCATCAATGACAGGGTGAGAAATGGACAGATGAGAACGAGAGAGAGGACAGTGGATAGATGGCCATATTTCTGTCTCTCTCTCTTCCTCTCTCTCTCTCTCTCTCTCTCCCAACCTGTCGAGACAGATGGCCACCCACCAAGAGCAACGGTCTGCCTGAGGTTTCTGCCTGTTAAAAGGAAGTGTCGCAACAAATGCTTGCTCTTGGTGGGGGGGGGGGACGGTTGGGTCTTTGTAAATTTAGAGACTGTAATCCTACTCTATCTGTAAATGGTCCCGAGATAACTTCCGTTATGATTTGGCTGTTGGTTTCTCCGCCCATGTGAAGTGAGAGAAAATGAGAGGAACAGGGGAAAATGGGAGGCAAGGTACGGACAGGCGAGGATGGAAGTGGCAGACCGAGTGGGAGTGGAGCCCAGCGTGAGGCTGGCGAGCACGCATGTCAGCTCTTACCTGGGTCAGCCAGACAGCCACGTCACAGACCCAAAAAAAACACACACACACACACACACACACACACACACACACACACACCAGCATAAAGACATGCACACTTCTCTATCTCCATCTACTGTGTCTTGTTGTCACTACCATGTAGCGAAAGCAGCCAGATGGAGGGATGCAGCACACACTGTCAGTCAGTTTGATAGAAGGGGCCTGGCAGCAGCACACTGAGGCTGGCTGGCTGTCTGGCTGGCTGGGCTGCTGGAACACAGCTTTTATCGCACTAATGCACTGATAATCTGTACACATGGCTAGCTTTTATCTCACTGATACATTAATCTGTGGGTGTGAAGGACTTTACACCTGCCAACTGCATCTGTGAGCGTCTGGATTATGTGTGTGTGTGTGTGTGGGGGTGGGTATGTGCGTGTTTGTGACGTACCGAGGTCCATGTCGACAGCACGTGGCCGCTGAGAATAGGGCATGTTCTTGTAAACAGCGTCCAGTATCTTCTCCTTCACTTGGGTGATGGTGTCACAGTTGAGCACCTTTACTGGAATCTCTGGACTGTTCTCATTGTCTGGGTTCACACAGTTTAGGATCTGGATTGTACAGATGGGGGGGGGGGAGAATAGGAGAGAGAGAAGACAGAAGAAAAAGAAAAAAATCACAGAAGGAAATGAGGAAGCAGAGGAAGAGGCTAGAGGTGTCCTGTTACTGCTTGGACTTGGGTCCAGCTTGAGGCTTCGCCCTCATTAGCGTCTCCTTGGAGCATGGCAGGAGCTTCGAGAAACCATTTCCGCTCTCACTGGCATCCCAAAATTTAATTTCACACCTTCGGTGGGACACCAATTTCCAGCTCTGCCGGGGTATTAGCACGTAATGAGCCAAATTCCCAGTCGGAGCAATCAGAGCATTGTCATGTCACATGCTGGCTGCATGAGTGTGTTTTTTTTCTGTGTGTGCATGTGTGTGTAGAGGGGGCTGTTTGATGTGTTGCAATCTCCACAGCCACCTACCCTGATGTTGGACCAACACTGAAGCCTGTGGGATCATTAGTTAATTTTCTTCCCATACAGGGAGGAAGAAAGCCAACACAGCTATGTTATCTTAAAAACAGTTTGTGGTTAAAAAAAAGTAGAGTTAATATATAAACTGTATGTATGTTATTATGGCAAAACAAATGAGTGTGGGCTTTTGTATCTGTGTGTGTATCTCACAAGAGCTGCTTATATTGTACAGCATGTGTTATGGTTCTACCCAGGGGTTAAAACAACACCAAAGATTCTTTTGTGCCTTTAAATAATGTCTCCAAAATCGTGTCAGTGGTTCATCAACTCGTAACAGGGTGAACGGCACTTCCGCATTCGCTTTGCGGCCCTCTATCGGCTATAACCACACTATGCAGGTTTGCCAGATCGGGTAGCGGATCTGTAGTTTGAATGACAGCGGTAATGGACAATTCCGCTTCCAACCTGTAGGGGGACCGAAGAGGAAAAGTGCTTTGGTGTTGCTTTAAAGTGGGCCGGAAGGATCTGGAACGGCGTTAAGCCACCTTCGATTAATTTAATCGGCAGTTTCATACATCAGCGTTTTCCGTTTGTTTAAAATAACGCCAAATATCCATTCCAGCGTTTTCCCTATTCATCTTCAGCAGTGCACCGCCGTGCGTCCATGAATGAGGCAAGTGTCTGTGGTTAGTTCACATCTATGTGTATCTAAATGGGTAAAGTCAGAAGATCAAACAGGGCGACGATCATGTTGTCTGTAGTTTACCGGTTACAAACAGGCTCGGTAGCGAACGACACGGTACTACCGTGCTGCTGAGCCGGTGTTTTTAGCTGAGCTAGACAGAGAATATTAAAAAGATAAAAAGAGTGGTGTTGCCGTTTTGCCCTCACTGTTCTCAGTGAAGTGAGTTGAAAGTGAATATAGCCCCGATGAGTATACTGCGTTTAAAAAATACACTTGTAAAAATTCTTGTCATGTCATATGGTGACTTAGGAGGCAATTGTGCCTTGTGTGCTCTGATTAATTTGGTATGCAAGTAACACACCAGTCATGAATTTGTTACTTAAAGGAATACGCCACCGTTTGTTGAAATAGGGCTTATCACGGTCTACCCTGCCTGTCTTTTGTTGGCTCACTTTTACTCACAACATGCTAACCGGCAACATAGGATTCCATTTACTACGCTAAGCTAACTGGCGGCGCTGCCGGTGTTGCACCGGACTAAAACAATGCATGCACAAAAAATGTGTTGGCCCACCTATCTACAGCTAGGGGAGACCGTGATAAGCCCTATTTCAACAAACGGTGGCGTATCCCTTTAAAGATGTGCGCCTTAGGTGAGAACGAATGGGTTTGGGGCCACAGACAAGACAATACTGAGAGAAACACTAATGCTTTGTTGGTTTTGGTCTTTTTATAGCTTTTGTTGACAATACCAGACATTTAAAATATCGCCAGCCTTATCCTTAAAGGCAGGGTTGGTAATGTAGAAAAGCTAGCAAGATTTGAAAGTAGCATCTCCTCGGGGCTCCGCCCACACAGACGTGTGTGTACACATATATATATATATATATATATATATATATATATATATATATATATATATATATATATATATATATATATATATATATATATACACACACACACACACACACACACACACAGTACAGGCCAAAAGTTTGGACACACCTTCTCATTCAATGTGTTTCCTTTTTATTTGATATTTACATTGTAGATTCTCACTGAAGGCATCAAAACTATGAATGAACACAAAAAAGTGTGAAATAACTGAAAACATGTCTTATATTTTAGATTCTTCAAAGAAGCCACCCTTTGCTTTTTTATTAATAAGGGAAAAACTTCCACTAATTAACCCTGACAAGGCACACCTGTGAAGTGAAAACCATTTCAGGTGACTACCTCATGAAGCTCATTGAGAGAACACCAAGGGTTTGCAGAGTTATCAAAAAAGCAAAGGGTGGCTACTTTGAGGAATCTAAAATATAAGACATGTTTATGACTTATTTCACACTTTTTGTTAAGTACATAATTCCACGTGTTCATTCATAGTTTTGATGCCTTCAGTGAGAATCTAATAATGTAAATAGTCATGAAAATAAAGAAACACATTGAATGAGAAGGGTGTCAAAGATTTTATTATGTGTTAGTGTGTGTGTGTGTGTGTGTGTGTGTGTGTGTGTGTGTGTGTGTGTGTGTGTGTGTATATATATACTGTATATATATATATATATATATATATGCTCCTATTGTTCTTCACCACTCTGTTTAAAGTAGGAAATAACGAGAGTAACGGGTGAACTAGATTTTTTTTGGGCCATTTTAGGCCTTTATTATACAGGACAGCTGCAGATGTGAAAGGGGAGAGAGAAGGGGAATGACATGCAGCATCAAACCCGCGGCTGCTGCGTCAAGGACTGAGCACATGGGGTGCACGCTCAACCCGGTGTGCTATCCTGTCGCCCCGTGAACTAGCTTTTAAAGGGCTGTGTCGTGCATAGAGACTTTAAATTAGTAAGAAACTAACAAGTGTTACATTTGAGAATGGCATTTGGTGTTGTGTTAGCACCACCCCACCCCGATCTAAGCGTCCCCCTGCCAGATCCCACTTTAACCCCTGGTTTGTACCGGTGTGTTTTTGTATGTCTGTGAGCCTCTGTGCAAACTTCTCGTGTGCCTCGTGGAGTGTGACGTACCAAGGTTTTGTACTCGATCTGCTGGCGGATGAGCTTGTCTTCACTAAGGGAGTAGCGGGCCTCTCCAGTGATAGCATCGATGGGCCCCTTTTCCATCTGCTGCTTGATAGCGCAGTACAGCATGAACAGAGGCTCCCCAGCACACTCCTGTGAACACACACACACACAGATTCACACATGAGAGAACATCACAGCATAAACACAAAAATTCATCAGACTGAAAACACCTACCAGTCCACATACTGTAAATATCTGACAACGTGCAATCACACGTTTAATTTAGAAAATGTAATGAGATACACAAGACAGGTTTAATGCGTAATCAGATGCAAACACACACCACGCGTGTTGCTTAGTGTACTAACCTTGAGGAATTTGTGGAGGAGGAAGGCGAACCAGTTTGTAAGCATCTTCTCTGCAACCGACTCCGTTCTGAAAAGAAATCAGAAAAAAAAAAAACTAAATTTAACTCCATGCTTTCTCTTGATATTCCAAAATCTTTGGATAACACAAGAGTTGCATAATTCATGAGGTTATGTGCAAGACTTTAGGGACATTATCTTTGCATCCTGGGTGGGTGCCTCCTGCCTGTTTGGTTTTGCTTGTAACTGTCTGCAACACTGCGGTCACAGTGAGTGAGCCGAGCCGAGCTGAGCGGAGAGAGGGCATCTGTGTGTGCATGGTTTGTGTGCGTGCACACGTTCAAAAGAGTGTGTGTGATTGAGTCTGCGTGGATGTGAGTGCGAGCGAATGTGCGCGCGTGCGTAAGTGTGCGGATTCACGTGTGGTTGAACACAGCGGGACATCAGCAGCTGTGACAAGCCTCAGCTGTTGAGAGAGACGAGTGCTGTCACAGCCAGGTAACGCCTGATCACAGCCAAAACCATCTCCTCTCATGTCCCTCTCTCCCCCACCCCGCCTCCTCTTCCTTCCCAGTCAATCACGCATGGAGGTGCAGCTTGCTGCTGGGCTCGATTGGGCATGAAAACACACAAGTGTGCATTGACCTCTCGACTGTTGCTTCCGCAAAGCACATGAGAGGACCGTGCGTACCTCTTTCATGATTCCCGCTCATTTCTTTCTCTGAATGCCAGACAAACCCCCTCCGCCCCCCTCCCTGCCTTATTAGCACTATCACGGAACATAAGAAAAACAGAGATTGGAATTTTAAAAAAAGAGACAGAATACCAAACAGCCAGGTGGGCATGGTTAATGAGCATGAAGCACAGATGAAAGAGTTCATCTGTGCACCTCATGTGGACAAGCACCTGAGGTGAAGAGCAACAACAAGCTTCCACCTCATCTTACAAAAAAATAATAAAAAAAACGCTTCTGCCCTGCGCTTTTGCCTTCGTTTGACTACTGCACAAGCCCGCATGCAGGCACAAATAAAAATAAAAAAAGAACACCAATAACCAAACTACTTTGGATTGGAAATGGATTTTACCAGCCAGTAGAGCTGCGAAGATTAATCGATTAGTTGTCTGCTATTAATCGCCAACTATTTTGATAACCGATCAATCGGTTTGAGTCATTTCTTAAAAGGTACACTGTGTAGGAATTTCTCCCAGCTAGCGGTGATATTATATTTTGCATTCAAACGAAGTGTTCTCTAGCGCCTCGCTTTTTCAAATGCGTGTTGCAACTACGGTAGCCGTAATGTACCAAGAAGCTATAACAACAGGTCTTCCAATTTTCGCTTTTTTGGAGACCAGGAATCCTTCTCCTGTGGCTCGGCATAAGTCAGATCCTCCATTATGAACTAAAATGCAGTTGCAGGCTTTCAAATTTGCCGGGGCGGTGACAAGCGCCTCTCACTGATCTCCTCCTCATTTTCAGCTGGTTTCAGTCACGTGACGCTGGCTCTGAACCAAAACGCGTTGTGGATTAGCTAGACAGGTAGGCTAGTGCACTATGTCCCTCTCAGCGATTACAGTTTTTCAAAATGGCGGAACGACATGGAAGCCTCCTTGGACTTGCCCGTCCAATGTCAATACAGATAAGAAATTCTTCGCTTACGAGGATAAGTCAGATCATTGGCAGAGGTCATTTTACACCAATGAGGACACATTTATGAATGAAGACATTGATTTTAGCTAATAAAAGTGTACCTTTAAGAAAAAAAATTCAATATTCTCTGATTCGAGCTTCTTAAGTGAATTGGGAATTGTTTCTAGTTTCTTCACTTCTCTGTGACAGTGAAGTGAATATCTTTGAGTTGTGGACAAAACGAGACATTTGAGGACGTCATCTCGGGACTTCGGTAAACACTGATCGACATTTTTCACCTTTTTATTTTATTTTTACATTTTATTGACCAAACAACTTTACTACGTAATGATTAATCGAGGAAATAATCGACAGATGAATGGACAATGGAAGTCATCGTTAGTTGCGGCCCTACCAGCCAGCTTTTGGTGCGCTTACATAGCTGCTCCACACACTAATCACATGTTGATGCCATGATAAAGTGTCCCATATGTGACTGCACTGCTGTTTGCAAGTGTTGTAGCATGTGATTGTCATCTGGCTGCAGATTGTACAGGCAACCTATTATAAAAAAACAAAAAAACGGACCCTGTTAATGTAGCAGGAAATGACTGATTACTCCGCTGTATAAGATAGAGGGACCTTACAACGAAATGTGCTGACCTGGGGATTAGCAGGAATCGAAGCAGCCAGGTATTTAAGGCAAGCTTTCGTCTCCTCAGAGCTAAATAGTGCTAGAGATGATTATACCTATTCAGACTCTGAATGGACCTAAAGGGAAATTATGACTATTATGGAGATAATTGCGTAAAGTCGTGTTTGAGGGCTATAAGCAACGGTCTGGGAAAGCACAAGTCCCGGGAGGATTGTCTGAGCCAGCGGAGGTTACAACATTTAGACACTGAGACAAGAAAAAGTGATTCTTTCAGTCTCAAAAGATGAGTGAGACTTGTTCTCTCTCTCGCTCTTTCACCTGGAAATAATAAAAACCTCTCCTACAGTAGCAGGACAGTGGGAGCAGAGGTTGCGCTTTGTTTAGAACGACGTGCGGCCGAGCTGTGATGTTGTCTCCCACGCCTAGGCGATTCCTCTGAGAGCGAGACTGCTGGCCAGTCTATTGGCAGCTCGTTGAGAGGATGAAGAGCTGTGTGACAGCCTATTTGAAGTGTGATGTGCCAGCAGGGGTGGGGGGGGGGGGGTAGATGTAGATTAGTTCAGCCAGTTTCAGCGACGGGATGACAGAGTAAACATTGCTGAAGAAGTGCACGCTCTTGTTGTGCATGTGTGACTGGCTGCATCCTCTTTGGTGGCGCACACACAAGGTCTATGCTTCTTTGTCATTCTGACATGCACACACACAGGTGAGGGTGTACGTGCACAAAGAAAGGAATACACATGCAGTATTCACAAGCTAAACCTCGCAATGCTGTGCAAACAACAAAAAACTTCATTCGAAAACATAATAAGGAGGCACCGCGAGTGCCCGAGGCTGTATTTCCACGCTGAATAAACCTAAATATATTGTGGATTTTTTTTGTGTGGACAATACCCCAAATCCCTCTCTAATTGCCCTCCTTCTTCTACGAGAATTCACCTCTTATCCCCCCCACCCCATGCGTACTGTACCATGCATCCCCCTGCTTGTATGAGACTTCAGTGTGTTAGAAGTTAATGGAACCTATTAAGCATTTTAATAAGCTCAGCAAGTCCCGAAGAAGGAAGTCAAATAAAGCCTTTTTTTGTGGGGGCTGTGCTGACTCCCCCTTAATATCTCTCCTTTTGAATGTCGGGGGGAGGGGGGGGGGCACTTTGTTCTCCTACTTCTCCTTTCCTTCTTGTCCTCCTCCTCATCTGCCTCCACTTCCGTCTTTCTATTAATTGAGTTTCATTAATGAACATCAGGATTTCATTATCCCACATAGTGTTTAAGAGGGGCCTTGCATCCTCCCTATCTCTGGTCTCCTAATGGCAGCTGGGGGGGGGGGCTATATTAGCAGGCTGTGGAATGTCTTTCAATGAAACTAATGCCAAACACAATACACGCTCTCTTAATAACTCTGTACTCCATTGCTCTGCATGGGCGGAAATCTCATTACAAAAATGCTGAGGAGAAAAATAATACAAGATTGAAAAGTCTCAAGGTGATAGAGGCAATGTTCTGTGATTCCATTAAAAGAACATTATGAAGAAAAGAAGGAGAATGAAACTGGGTAAAGAGAGCGGCTGTGGCAAAGCTTAAGAAGAAGACTGAGAGAATAGAGAATGGAGTTTAATGTGAAAAAAAGAAGTTGGCTGGCTGTTTATAGAATGTTCTGGTGGGGGTCCTCCAGCATTAGAAGAGCTTCAGCAATAATGGACAGGCAGAGAGAGAGACTGTGAAATGACAACACAACAGACTTGAGGAAGGTTGGGTCGGAGGTATGGGCACTGAGAGAAAAAGAGCGCGTGGACATATTTCACTAATGTAGCAAAATACAATCCAAACGCCATGAGGTGCAGCATCAGTTCCACTTAGCGCACTGGAGAGTGAGGAAATCAAACACATTGCAAAAGCTTAGATATTGCTTTCAAAAAGCTTTTAGGAGACCGCGAGTGTCTGCGAGCTAAAAATCTTTCCCTATCGAGACAAAGAAAGCGGAAGGCACCTCAAATCTTTAAATACCAAAGAGACCAGAGTTTCTTTTAAAAGACACGCCTCGGAAGAGCAGAGTGCACCCTTCAAACATGGTTCCAGGAATGTAACTGACTGGGGATATTATATCTCTGCATACATAAAGGCACATGTCAGGTACGTGCAATAATGTGTTTTCACTGGACAGGTAAGATGGATGGTGAAATGGGATCAAGCACTTAAAACAGGCATAATAGAAACACAGACAACTACAGAATAACACATAAATACTGCCCTCTGGCATTCAAACACATCAAGCCACCAGCTAATGACATGCACCAATGGCTGCTGTATTTGTTGTGGTCTCAGTAACTATTATGTGGTTAAAGGGTAACTTAGGTTTTTTTCAACCTGGACCCTATTTTCCTATGTTTTTGTGTCTAAGTGACCGATGGGAACAACAATCTCCGACATTGGTCCAAAATTAAGCAAGACCTCTGCAGTCGGAAACAAGCTACAATGTAAGTTATTGGGCAATTGTGCACCTTCAATTTACGTCCCCAGAAGATTATTGTTCACAGTGTCTGACAACATTATGGAAAGGATCTCTACAGAGGTCCACTTTTTTTGTGTTGAGTAACAGTGAAAACACACCGGGGCGCGTAAGCTATTTTCATTTCGGGCGCCCATGTTTATCCAATCTGTCCGTTCATGCAGCGCACGTGGGCCCGCACGCTGCAGCGATCGTTTCGGGGTCTCCTCTATTTCTTGCACGAGACGCGAGCGAATGTGTCAAGCCGGGCAGGTAATCACATACAGGAAGACCACAGTGCAGCCGGACATCTTTTTAAAATAAAACGCCTAGGTTCATGGTGATTTTGGCTGTCTTGACTTCTCACAGCGAGACACGCGATCAGACACACGGAGAGAGAGACCGAAGGACGGACAGAGAGAGTGACACACACACACACAAACTATATACCATATATAGGCTACAACTACCAAAGTTTTCCCCACTCATCCTGTCTCTTTCTACCAGAGAGCGAGAGAGCCGAGAGGAGAAGGATCGCTTTGTGACCAACGCGGAGAGATACGCATCTACGCTTCGCGGGCTATACGTGTTTTCACGGTTTGATTAAACTTTTTGTTTAACATGAAACATCCCTTTAGTCACTGTCGCCAAACCCACCCAACTCAGTTTAAAAAAGAAAAAAAAAGAAAAAAAATTTTCTCATCGCAAAATACACTATTCAAAATCAACAGAAACAAATCAAAATCCGTCTTGGTTTGTTTATCCACTGTTCCAACAATCACCACTCTGGTTTGGTTGAAATAACCTATTCATTTACCCTTTAACATATGCTGGGTGTTTACACGTTAAAAGTATTAGATATTAGTATTTAGATTTCAGAAGCTGTTTCTGGTTAAACAAAAAGGATTTTACTCTTTAATAAAAAGCTCCATCTCTGTAAGGATCCTTTACATCCTGCTTAATCACATGCATTTCATTGCATTTTTGTTCTATGATATACTACTTCAGCACATTCAACTTCTTTCAGGAAAGGAACAGAGACTCAAATGAGTGGAAATTCATGAAGCATTCCTGTGAAATGCATATTTATGACCTACTGTATCAGGTGCTACAAAGTCAAATCTACTGTCTGCAAATGAACCGAATGAATCGGATGTTGGCGGACACTTAACACAGGTGAAGAAGAGGGATGTTATTTTAACAGTCATTTTATTCAATCTACCTTAAGCCCTGCACTAGGTGAGAGAGCCACATTGCTTTTTTATCTAGTCTGAAATTATTATAGCCATATCTATAGTAAGGACTCCATATTAAGCTAAGATTGTGGCGACTGCAGAGTGATATAAATTAATCAAATATTATCACTTCCAATAAAGTATAGATAGTACATCAGCAATTAAACACTCAAATATGAAGAAAATACTATCAGGAGATAATCTGCCCGTGTGAGAGACAGAGTACGTGTGAGAGGAATACAGAAAATGGGCATGGAGGAGGCATACAGAGACGGTGAGAGGCAGGCAGCTAATAATAATCAGAGAACAACTTTACATGCAGCGTCTTCAATGTGCTGCCCACGTAACTTAAGAAAATACTCTGGGAAGCATTCCCATCCTCCATTTAATTTGCTGAATTAATACGTTCATTAGTTGCTTAAACTGTAATTCCGTCGTTGAATCCTTCTCCTCCTCCGCGTTCTCAACCTTTCCCCTCACTTTTCCTCTTGCCGTCCCTCTTGTTCTCCGCTTTTCCCTCTGTGCCGTGGCTAGTGATGGCACGGCACTCCATCTTCTGACTGGAGCTCACCGCAGAGAACGGGGGCTAAATTATTAAGGCCGCCCTGCTTTTCCTGGAGCAAACCACATTGTACCACACTGCTGCTGTGCCATAGCTTCCCTCTGCATCATGTGCACATACTGTGCCTACACCCTATACTAAATACACGCACTATATACTGTAGCACACCTTCGCCGAACACCACTTACGGTAAAGCTTTAAGGGTTGTTCGTTCGCTGTGAACAAACACGGTTAAGGTTGTTGTCTGGTGTCAGTGCTTGTTTCAAAATGCTTGTCAATCAATTTGAGAATAACAGCAGGTTTGGATCCTTTGTCATATTAATAGAAACAAAAGATTAAAAACAAGATGCATCTCTAAAGAACAAGTCTGGTAATATTCTACACGTTTCTTTCCAGACAAATTCCAGATGAAGGCCCAAACCAGCCATTCATTTACCATACCTAACATCTGCACCATGGAAATCTATTGTTGACCCTAAACGATTAAAACCACACAAATGAGCTCCACCGCTATGCTGACATGTTCCTTAATTATGATGAACTTGGGCACAGTTTATTTAGAGTTGTCTCCTCATTCACCGTCCTGCTGCTGTAACTAACAAGAGCACCACATCTGCAGCTTAAAGCAGTAAATAGACTATTTGCTTCTGTTTGAGTAACGCTTGCAGAAAACTACAGTGCCCAGGGGCCTCACGAAAAGGCTATGTATGCTGGTTTTCGCGCACACGGTGTGAGAAAAATGAACTTGCCGTGAGAATGTGCGGGCCGCTACGCAAACTCTAGAGCAGCTGTGACAATGTGCGGGATGTCGGCAAAGTGTTTTAGGAAGTCATTTATTTACTTTAAAAAAACGCGTTGGCCCACCTATCTACAGCTAGGGGAGACCGTGATAAGCCCTATTTCAACAAACGGTGGCGTATCCCTTTAAAGATGTGCGCCTTAGGTGAGAACGAATGGGTTTGGGGCCACAGACAAGACAATACTGAGAGAAACACTAATGCTTTGTTGGTTTTGGTCTTTTTATAGCTTTTGTTGACAATACCAGACATTTAAAATATCGCCAGCCTTATCCTTAAAGGCAGGGTTGGTAATGTAGAAAAGCTAGCAAGATTTGAAAGTAGCATCTCCTCGGGGCTCCGCCCACACAGACGTGCACGAGCACCGCCGCGCCGCTGCTTCAGAGCAGAGCGGAGAAAGGACCGACGTTTGACTTCATGTCTCATTCACCGGTAAGCAAACCGCTAATATTATCGTACCGAATGTTTAGAACAAACAGGACTACTGTTAGCAATGCGCTACCACGCGCATTGAGCTCGCTGAGTAAGTGCAGCGGGGCGAGGAGGCATTTCATTGGTTCTTTCCAAGCGGACCGCAAGGCAGTGATTGGTGGGCGTTTTTACAGGATCACAGCAGCTACAGATGACGGATCTTTTTTGCTCCTTTTTTCAGAGTCCATAACTTATTTACTGCTGTCGGGGTGTAGAGACCATTTCAAACATGATATAAAAAAAAAGTGTATATTGGAAATAGTTACCAACCCTACCTTTAAATAAACAACTATTTGGATCCATTGCACATTAAACTTTGATTACTATTGCAGGTCACTGAGGGAGCATGAGGATAACATGCTAAAACATCATGACAGATGGAACTATTTTCGTACTATCGTCTGTAATGCTTGGGAGATAGTTTTTTTATCTATAAAAGGTCTGGCATGCTGGCTTGTGGACATATTCCCCTCTAGGGAAAAGCATGCAATGACAGCTGAGCGGCGAGAGAAGCAAAGCTCTTCGCTACGACTCAAACATGTCATGGGACGCACTTTCAACCCACTGTAATATAAATGAGAACAGGAAGTGGGTTGGTTGACCTGGATGTACTTCCTGCATGGTGGCTCTCTCCTGTAGCCATGTAAACCAGTCCCTCCAGAAAAACGCGATTATGTGATCGCATAATTCAATGCATAATCAGCCAAAGTCCGCATATTGATGCGGGGGCCGCATTTTTTCAAATACGCCGCACTTTCGCCACATAAATCGCCGATTTCCGCGCAAAATATGCAGGGCTTGCATGATGTCATTATCCCCGCATTTTCGTTGCAAAAAAGTCCCATAATATATCTTAGCAGAAAGTTGAAAAATGTTGCGTTTACTTCACACAAGAGCAGCCATTTTCCCCTGCCATGGGAACGTTATGAAGTGACGTAATTATGCGACGTGAACATCATCGAAAAGCAGGTGTTGGGGGGGGAATCACTTTTTTTTTCTCTTTTTCATCAAAATGTTTTTTTTGCAAGTTCCCGTAATTTCATCGCATAAAATTGAATAAATATCCTGCATTTTTTAAGAAAACGTGCCGGATAATCAAGGATTTTTGCCCGCAATAATAACAAAAAAACTCCGCATTTTTCTGGAGGGACTGGTAAACCTGACCCACATTCTGGTGATTATCCAGTAAATGACCTGTCGTGGATTCAGACTAGAGTGACCCCCCTACTTCTACTAAACTCCAGTACTGGATTCCAAATCAGCCAACGCCACTTTATTTATTGCACCAGTATATTAGGATACTTTTTTCAAAAAGACACCCAACATGCAAACAGACACATGTAGACACCATAAAAAAAAGCACAAGGATCTGTCTACATGCTGCTGATTCACTAATGCCAGAACAGGGGGGGGGGGTCTTTGCCAACACAACAGCAAGAATTTCACTATCTCATTACACGCGGTAATAGGCAGAGGACAGCCGACAGAAAAGACAACTGAACGGGAAAATGGCAACAAAGCACAGCCCAGCAGCCTCACTCTACGCCCTGCGCAAACACAATTACTGCTTTGAGGCATGTGTGTGTGCGCGCACGTAAGTGTGTGTGCGTTTGTTTGTGCGGTGTGTGTGTGTGAGTCAGCCCGCTGGCTTGACTCTCGGCTTTTTCTCTAAATAGGCGATGAGGAAGACAACAACAGCAAAGAGCCATGTCAAATCGATAATCCCTTAAATTCTTCAGAATAACGTGGAGGGAAATGTAAAACCTAAAGGACATTTAGCCCTCCGGGCTGCAACGGCAGGACCCCGGGATTAAGTGCGTGCCACTGTGCTGCTAATAAGAGAGGATAATGAAAACTTAGAGGTGACGTGGGGCCCTGCTGTCATGTGAAATATCAGCTAAATCCAGGTCCATTTGACGCTGTGTCGCTTTAGTCCACGTCTCTCTCTTTCAACCTCTTTCTCCGTTTGCTTCTCTGCTCTTTTCTGCCGGGCAGTTATTTACTCGGACTATTAATGTGGCTCTTTTAAATAGAGGCACTGGGGGAATATTAACATGAGAATGAAGGTGTTGTTCGAAGGAAAGGCAGCTGCCTGCTCTTACTGTCTCCGCTTATTAGTCGTGTAAACATAATCAACATCATGTACAGAGCAGTCAGGCTTTCAGAGAGACTGTTCACAGAACCGTGCTTTGTACATTCTGTATCTTTTGAGCAGAGTATTCAGTCAGTCCTTTTAACACGTCTCTATGCCCACAGAGCCACCAAAGCAGCTGAGGACACTTGGGCAAGGACTTGGGCAGGTGTTTAAAGTTTGAGCACATCATCCCAAACCGCCCCGGAAAAACAATGTACGTTGGAAACACAGAGAGGAAGAAAAAAAAACATGTTACGTTGTAATCGCTCCTGAATGTTTTATAGGGACGCCCGAGCCTGGAGGATAAGCGAGACTGACATTGGCATTGAGAGAGAGAAGGGGAGAGACTGAGTGCTTGAGATAGTCGGGAATTATGCAGCGCATTCAGATGTTTCTTATGATGTGAAGAGTGCTTGGCGTTTATCTCAGCATACTGGAGATGTACTGTAGCACTCATTACAAGCCCGATTCTATGAGGCGTCTACACAAGAACACTAGTAAAGGGGGGGGGGGGGATCAGAATGCATCCACCCACAAGAAAAAAAGAGGGGAAGAACATACAGCTCTAAATCAATCCCCATGCATCTGTCTATATGTATCAACATCCTCCCTCCTACAGCCTTGCACTTCTTTACATCTTTTTAAATGAGGGATACTTGACTATCCTCTGAGCACAGGATCACATATTTGCGGATATACAGTCTTTTCTTATTCTTTCCGACTGAAATGAATTAAATCGAAAAACTAAAACGGTTTTGTAGAGCACGCAGTGCTACTGAGGATTAAGGGATTTCTCTGAATATGATCATGTATAATTTGTTTGTTTACATTACTTTATGTTAATTCATCTCTCTACTTTTTAATCATTTCAAAAGGCAAAACAGGAACGTCGAAACTAATTAGTTACCAACACGTTTTTCTTCGTTGACTTTGCTGTATTGTGCATTGCGTCCTGTTGATTGTGTCCATTTATATACAGTATGTATGCACTAATGCTGCATGAATCTTTTGAGGCCCCGATGTATTTTTGTACTTGTATAATAGAGGGTGGTGATGGCGCAGTGGATATGACACACCAATGTGTCCCTGAGCAAGACACTTAACCCCTAGTTGCTCCAGAGGCGTGCGACCTCTGACATATATAGCAATTCTAAGTCGCTTTGGAGAAAAGCGTCAGCTAAATGACATGTAATGTAATGTAATGTAATAGTGTGGAGTTCTGTAAGTCATTTATGGTGTTGACCTTTTCTATTTTCTATACATTATATTGTTATCCAACACATACAGTAATGAAGTACGAAGTAATTGCCCTTTGCATTTCTTGTGAGACGGCTTGTTGTGTTTATTAGTTTTGGGAACATCTATGAATGCCTTTTATTATTTTTTAGTGTTGCATTCATTATAAAGAAATCTACACTCATCTATTATAGATTTCCCAGGGATGATGTATTATTGTTACTATATAGAGCGTTGTATTCAAGCTTAAGCTCTATCTACAGTAATGGAAATGTGAATGAATGTTGTGTAATGTTGCCTTATTTCAAGTGGAAGTTGGTGATTGGTGCAATCAGACAGTCACCTCCTACAAAAGATGGCTTCTCAGTACGTTACATCATTTCCCTGATGATGGTCTAGCACCGAAACATTGCCAGCTATTAAATTTATGTGTGCAAGTTAGCACAGGAGTTTCTTTCTTTTTTAGGGAATATTTACATTAGTAAATTAGTCCCGCATTGCCAGACCTTCCTCCACAGTGCTGCGGAGGAAGGTCTGGCGAGTCCACACAGCATTCCGGGATGGGAGAAAAACATGCTCTGGTCAAAATGCAAGAAAAAGCGACAAACGTCAAAAAAAGCAACACAAAAGTCATAAAAAAAACCACCCGAAATGTCGAAATAAGCGACAGCGTAAAGTTCTTTAATCTCCCAAAACCTCCGTGGCCGAAAAAAGTTGTCGGAGCACAAATTATTCAATTCGAAATGTAAAAAATTAAAACTGCGAATCACATTCCACAGGCAATTTTTGTTAATACACAGGTATTTCTTAACAGTTTAGAACGCCAACACAAAGAAAGCGGAAGGTGACGTCCGGCCGAAAATTGGGGACATCCGGCTGACTATCCGGTGGCACCTGAACAATCCGGGAAATGAAACGTCGTCGATATATGACTGCTGTTGCATAAATACATTTTTTAAATGTAGCTGCCGATAGCTGATCCAAGCCCTCATGTTTGAGCGTGTGCTGTGTTACCTGCGCAGCAGCAGTTTGGGGTGGTTCTTGCTCTCCAGGTTGCGGTCGATGAGGTCCGACAGCAGGTGTTTGAGGACGTCGGTGGCGTACTCCAGCCGCCCCTGCAGGGCCGTCATGATAAGTGAGGCCACGTTGCCGCGGTCCCTCATGGAGAACGAGCGCTGCATTTCCAGTGTTCGGATGAAGGTGAGCAGGAACACCTTGTTGTTGATGAGCTGGCCAAACAGCTTCAGGGCCTTCTCCACATTCTGCTGGCCGTTCCCTGACACCTGGACAGGAGAGGGCGAGGGAGAACAATGCGTTACTTAGTAGTGCTAATACGTTTCCACCGCTAATTTCAATATCAAATGCACAGTAAAAATGTCCATAGTAATGAGCTGAATGTGTTTTGAAAAAAGGATTGTTGCTCTTTAACTTTCATTGTGACTTTGTCTCGCACAAAATAAAGATTTCTTTTTCAAAGGCACCACACGCCCTCACTCATGTTTCACTCCAGGCAGACACAAGTTCCCACTCACGGCGAGTAAATGAGAAGATCTTAATCAATTATTGACCCGGGTCTGTTTGAAAAAAAAGCAGTGTACACTGAGTTAGCTGCCATTTCACTTTCAAGTCAAAATGTCAAATAACTTGCCAGAGTAAGACAATCCCAAGGTGACACCTCACGCTGTTTTTCAAAAAGTTTGGACATCTGATTTGAGTCCTTTTGCTCACAAAATGCCTAGCTTATGCAGAAGTGACAATTTGACCTCCACCATACAGGGCTAGTCTGATCGGATACACCCCCACCTAACCAGGCAACTTCTTCCTGGTAAATCCCAATCCCATCCTGCGTAACACACAATCAACAAATAAGATGGAGGACCTCTATCACGATGAATCTCTTTATCCCTGATAGCTTCATCCTCTAGACTCCACTCTGTGTGTTCCACATAAAATAAACTCATTTCCCAGCACCACACTGGCCCCATGAAGAGGAGTGAAAAGTGTTAACCAGCCAGTTTTTCCCCCAGTGGAGTAACCAACAGTCCTGCTTGAGGATTGGGAATTACTCAGTTCATTACCCTTCATACTGCAGCCACTGGTGGATGAAATAGCCATGTGTTGGGACCCTGATTTCCATGAGGGAGCTTGCATGTGAGGTGTGTGTATATATATATATATATGTGTGTGTGTGTGTGTGTGTGTGTATGCTGCCCAGCATTGTTGGCTATAGTATGTGTGTGTGTGTGTGTGTGTGAGACCAGAGGGTAGAAAGGATGAGTGGCATCCTTTTCCCCTCAAGCACTTTGCCGCTTATGGAGGTTACACCCTGCAGGGAGAGAGGTACTCTCTCCCTATCTCTCTTTTTACCTCACTTTGACTTTCTCTTGCCTATTCTTTATGCATTTGCCAGTGGTGGGATGTAACTAAGTGCATTTACCCAAGTACTGTACTTAAGTATAAATTTGAGGTACTTGTACTTTACTTGAGTCTTTTCTTTTCATGCCACTTTCTAATTCTACTCTGCTACATTTCAGAAGGAAATATTGTACTTTTTACTGCATTACATTAAGATTTAGTTACTAGTGGGTGCCTGGGTGGGAGAGCGGTAGAGCGCAGAGGCCGCAGGTTCAATTCCAACCTGTTGCACATTCCCACTCTCTCTCCCCTTTCGTGTCTAAGCTGTCACAATGAAGGCCTAAATGCCAAAAAAATAACCTTAAAAATCTGAAGAAATACTACTACCTTGAGCTTTAGTTACTAGTTACTTTACAAATTAGGACTTTTGCAAACAAAACACGTAGTTTATAAAATACGATGTTTTATTACAAATTAAACTACCCTACATTATAACGGCCTACAAGTCCAGCTGAAATGATTAGACCACGGGTCTTCAACATTTTTTAAGCCAAGGACCCCGTAACTGAAAGAGAGATGGAGCAGGGACCCCCTACTACATATATTGTATAAAATGAAGTTGCATATTAAACTGGGCCTACAATAACATTTAGGGTGGCCTAAAGCCTTTATACATACCTTTTTATGATGCATACAATACTAAGCGATTAAAATCTCCTAGTAATTGTTGGCATGATTTTATAAATCATGTTTAAATGTTAAACCTACATGTGGTAGAGTGAATCCTTAGGATGAACTGTATCTGTGGATGGCCTCAGAGACTACCTTATCTATAGGTCAGTAAGCCTATCATCAGTGGGGATTTATATTTGCTAATAATAGGTTCGATTCATTTTAGGACTTTTTAATTTTTGAAAAAAATGTAACAGTAATTTGGAGACCCCCCTGCTGTGACGCTGAGGACCCCCTAGGGGCCCCGGACCCCTGTTGAAGATCCCTGGATTAGACCATTAAACACAGAACTGTTTGGATCATTTCCAGTTTCTAAAATGTGAGGATTTTTCTGCATTGAGTACTTTTACTTTTAATACTTTAAGTACATTTTCCTGATGATACTTAGATACCTTTAGTAACAATTTCAATACAGGACTTTTACTTGTAGCTGTACTTGAGTATTTTTAACAGTGTGGTATCGGTACTTTTACTTAAGTAAAGGATCTGAATACTTCTTCCACCACTGGCATTTGCTGCCTAGATGTCTCAGTCATCTTTCTTTCAATCCCTCTCTTTCGTGCTCTCTGTCTTTCTCTGGTTACCTCCAGTTCTCTGAGGACAGGATGATCCTCTATGCCGGGGAAGAGGACCCTCATAGCGTATGTCCTGTAGTCCAGATGGGGGATACCAGCTCTGTCCAGGTCACTGGTCAGCTCATTGATGTCTGTTTGCAGCTCTGCGAAGGCTGGGAGAGAAGGGAGACAAGAAAGAGAGAGAGACCGGTTGGAGGGAATCCTTGAGACATGCAGCATGAGAATTAAACCGTTCTTTAATCCCCAGGGACCAAAATACGTGAATCCTTCTCATCTTCCTGGTGTTTACTTTCGTTATCATGAAGCTGACAGTTAAAGCCCAAGATAGTCTTCATGTCAAGGAAACTCAATATTTCACATCTCTCCCTTAAAAGACACAGATCTCGCTCTCTCTCTTTCACACACGCTCCCCTTTCTCACTCAATTTTATCTACCAGCCGGTAAATTGGCTGTAGCTAAGGCCCCATAAGAGTGTGTGTGTCATCTCAGTGTGAGGCTGCAGGTGAGCACTAGTTAATTGGCTCCATCCTGACTGACTCCTGTTTGGGCCCACGGCTCTGTTGCTCAGCTTCGCCCGCCTTTGGGGAGGCTCCCTGTCTGCAGCCTATCACAGGAGCAGCAGCAGTCCCCCAACACCCTCCTCAAAACTCCGCCATCTCCAACCAGTCTTAGCCCTCACCTCCTGGCCCCCTGAGACTCCTGGGTTTGCACACCAACACATGGGCTCACAGGTACACATGGAGTGTATATACTCATAAGGAGCAACCCAGGTACCCATCTAAATCCACCCCCCAGGGCAGAGCACTCCTGGCCACTGCTAATGGTTAAAACATTAATCTTCCCCTTTCCCAAGGCTGCCTGTGTGGGACTGTTTCCCCCCCCCCCCGTTTGCCTGCTCTGTCTATCTTTCTGCCTGTCTGACAACAGCATCTCTCTGTTATTAGACCATTCTGGAAGTTTGCAGCAATAGGATGCTTTTTTTCCCCCCACTGTGTGATAACACTGGGAAAGCCGATCAGGGGTGGCTGGAGGGGATCCATAATAAGGTCCTGAAAAAGAAAACGCAAAAGCAAAAAAAGCAAAAGTGACATCTCAGTGATTGGCTATAATGACCCCACCGATGATGACATCAGCGGCCGATCAGCAGTGTTTATCTGAAAGCTTCCATGTAAAACTGACTCTCGCAATTTCGTTTTATCACACAGTGTTGCTTTTATCTTAGTTAATGGGCGTTTTTCCCTCAACCCCTCTTGTTTTGTTCATTTGCTTTTTAGGGAGCCTCTTGTAACATCTGGCCAGGGACCGCAGATGAAATTAGCCTTTTGGCTAAATCTGGCATATTCACAGAAATTATTAATGTAACGCTAGTTATTGTTAGCGTCAACTTTTAACTCGTCGTTATTACATACAAGTACTTTCGGGACGTGGATAGAGTAAGAGCACGGAGACAGCTTCGACTGTGTAACTTGGTCCACTTTTAATGACACTCTCCAAGCGCAGGACAACCCAAGACTCATAACAAAACGTGCTTCATCATCTCATCATCATATCCCTCCGCCAACCTAACTGTTACTGAATTACAGGCAGGGTACAAGATGTTAGATAGCTCCCTTGTTAACTCAAGGAACAGAATACACTATGAAGCTACAATTAACGGTAATATGTGACTTATTTCAGTAACCCTACAAAGGTCATCTGTTAACTAAATATTCACATTCTTCCCTTTCTTCAGATGAAATGTCCCCATTTCAATAAATCTCATCTTACATGAATATACACCGTCCCTGTCAAATAAAATAAAGATAAAGATGTGGTCCTCCTACTGGCTAGCAGGTCAAAGGTCAGATGGACTACTGAGCCCTCTCTTAACCTCGAGCCACAAGGGAGAGGTGTGTTTCAGAGCAGCTCTTTGTTCAATACTGTTGCAATGTCACTGTCGCTTAACAGCGTACATGGGACCAAAACACAGGCATGCATGCAAACACACACACACACACACACACACACACACACACACACACAGGTATAAAGACACGCACTAGATGCATTAGATAAATGTGGAATCACCCCTCCGGTGAAGACGTGAGTAAGATGTAATAAGCGTAATGTGCCTCTCGCTGGGAGGAGGTTGGGGTTACTCTAATGAGAAACTCTGCATTCATGTGTCAGTTTGTGTGCGAGTCTGTATCCAGCATGCAAACTAGAAAGCAAGAACTGCAAGGACTCACTACATGTCGAGACGGGACGCATATAGGGCTAACTGACTTATCATATGTGTTGTGATATACAACCAGGATGACTTACTGACCCAAATTTGGTGAAAGTTGAATGCATTATTTACGGTAACACAGACAACCAGTTATTTACTTTCTGTACTATATGCAGACATTATGCCTGTTATGTGATTACAGTCTGCACGAGTGAAATGCATTCACCAGCCCCATTCAACTACATACAAGACTGGCTTCGAATGGAGCAAAGTTAGTCTGGATCACTGGAAGTACATTTCCAGGATAATTGCCTGACATGTCCCTCACCTTCCTCTCTCTTTGTGTTGACGTTCTCAAACTGTCCGCTTCGGGAAACAACAACAAACTTCGAGCTAGCAGGCTACATGCTAAAAATGGCGAGTTTTGAAGAACATTTGGATAATGCAATAGCCTAAGGCAGGCTGGTTCTTTCGGGCAATGATTATAAAGATTTACAAAGAATATGTTTACGGCATTAACTATCCAACTAGGTTGTTTTGGGACCGATTGGTGGGATTGCTGTGGACGAAGTACACACGGCGATACGCTGGTAAGAGCTAATTCATTTTAACCATGTATCCAGCTAATTTAAACAGCTCACGTTCCTGTATTGTGTCAACAGTTAACTTCATTTAATATTGTATGTTGCTGCGTCCGGAGCTTAGCGCCGCCCAAGACGATTGTGATTGGTTTAAAGAAATGTAAACAACCCAGAGGGGGTTTTTCGCCTCTCCCAGAATGTATGTGTGGTGTAGCCAGACCTAACTCCGCAGTGCTGTGGAGATAGGTCTGGCAAGGCGAGACTAGAGCAAAGTAGACCCATAGTCACCCTAAAGTCTAACTGTAGGCTGCTACACAGTGCTACGCTTGGTCTGTCTGCCGACTATACTGTTCCAATACCAACCTTCTTTGCACTCTAGGGCAACTCGTGACTCCAGGTTGTCCATCTGCATTTGCAAGCGCTTCAGAGTGAGGTCATTTTCGCGTGACTTTCGCTTGTATGCGATGAGGACGAGGATGACGATGATGAGGAGGAGGCCTCCGCCAGCTGCGATGCTGACGATGGCCGGAAGGGTCAGCAGGCTGTCAGACATGATGTGGACCGCACCAGGAGAGACGTGGAGACCACCTACCTGAACCTGCGGAGAAACACAAACACACATCATCGCAATTAATATCAAATCAGAGTAGTAATTTAACCCTCCTTTTGTCCTCGGGTCAAATTTGACCCATTTTCAAAAAGTTTCTATATAAGAAATTTGGGTTTTTATCAACCAAATTGTCAAAATAATAAAGTGGATGGTTCCATACATCGCTTTCCACAAGTGAAATAATGAGTTCACTCCTTTCATTAAATTTGGGGGTTTTATTAAATTGTATAGCATTTAAATTTTTTTATGAAAGAACGTTGAAAAAAACCCAACAAAAACGTAAAAAAACCCCAGAAAAATAATGACAAAAACATCGGAAAAAAAGACGACCAAAGCATTTAAAAAAAAGTTTTCATTTTAAATTTTGACGCACCATGTTTCAACAAAATCTGGTCTTGAGATCTTTATATCACATGATAACTGATTCCAAGCAATGCATGAGCCAAATCCTGCCAAAACATAGTTAAATATTGCCTGCTGAAATTGATACGGAGTGCAAACACATGTGGCCACCTCCACGCTGATGCTGAGAGGGAAATAGTCTGGGGCTTGCACTCAATAAGCGAACAGGCAACTAAAAATAATTGCAGTGGATTCTAGCAGAACCTTTTGACAGCTAAAGCACATTCATGCTGGTCTCCCTTTGACCTCTTTCCTTCAGCTGAATGAGCAACAATGAGAGCACGAATAATGGAGTTTAGAGGCCAGCTATTATGAAGAAGAAATTACAATTTAGAAAAAGTTAGGAAGATAGACACTAACAAACACATCTTCCATACTGACCATCACTTTGTATTGTCCGGTGAGGTTGGGCGGCTCACACAGCAGCTGGTTCTCAGACACAGTGACAGAGCAGGGAGTCTCACCAATCAGCACAGTGTAGTTAAGCTTCACCCCTCCCGATGCTGGGGGAACCAGGTTCCTGCCCTGTGGGCACGCAGAGATGGACACAGGGGTGCGAAATTAGGGGGAAAACTCAGACACACAAACACATGGCTCAGTGAAGATGAAGGCAATTTTAAAAACCCACAAAGCCAATATGTCCCCTAAACACACTGCAAATTACATCCCTGGGTTTGGGGCACAGCTGCGGCCAAATGTGACTCCATACTGAGATCAAACAAGGTGATATATTTCACAGGGGCGGTAAGTGGGGACAGCTGGCAATCAGGACGAAAAAATGAAATATATTCCTCAACGAATTCTACGTCTGTCAGTTGCAAGACTTCTTACAACCAACATAATGAGATAAATAATCTAATAGAATATATGTATTTAGCTGGTGTTGATATCCAGAGAAAGACTGTGATAAGTCTGCTGTGTGAAAAGTGAAGCCAATGCAGAAGTCCACTGGCACCAAAAAGAAGTGTGATTCTATAGAAGACTATGGGGAAGTGACCCTTGTTATGCCTTTGTTTATTACCTCAATGAACTTTTTAATAATGACTTTATGGCCTCAATCTCTAGTTTCAAGTCAAATTATGGTCCCGTTTATTTTAAAATAGACAAAGCAGGGCATGCTTCAGGGGCGTGGCTACACGCCGACCTGTCAATCAGGACAGCAGCTTAGCAATGCTAACCATGGCGCTGTGTACATTAAAATAGACCTGAACTTGTTTTTTGGTGTTCATCTTAAACGTTGACCCTTTTTACAGTGCGTTTTCACTTCGTCAAAGTTGATTGGAACACTTTTGGTCGCCTAGAAATGTTTTTTTTCCCCATGTTCTGTCAACCTAGCTAGCGCTAGTGCTAGCTGGTTAGTGGTAACTTAAGAAAAGTCTGCCGATTTTCAAACAGCTCTGTGTACTGCTGTACATGCTGACGAACGGCACCAGTGCCCGGAGTTCTGCCCCTTTTGTCCAAATATGGTCACTTCTGGCTTCAAAATACCAAGATGGTGACAGCTGAAATACAAACTCCTGGCTTCACTGACACTAAGTCCATACTTTACATACAGTCTATGGGTTAAACCAGGAAATGTTCTGTAAATTTATATCTCATATTTTTTTTATAGATTATTTTTCGCCATTTTTAGGCCTTTATTTGTACAGTATATGACAGCTGAAGACAAAAGGGGAGAGAGAGGGAGAATGACATGCAGCAAAGGGCCGCAGGTCAGAGTCGAACCCGCCGCCGCTGCGTCGAGGAGTAAACCTCTATATATGGGCGCACGCTCTACCAGGTGAGCTACCCAGGCGCCCATGTTCTGTAGATTTAAATGCATAGTAATCTGTACTTCCTGTACCTTGAGAATGATGGGTGAGCCAGGTTTCTGCTCCAGCACGCCGGTGGCGCTGAGGGGCTCAAAGTAAGGGTTTGGGTAGTAGAGGAGGTTGGTGTTGTTGTAGACCAGCAGCGCTTGGACGTTGTTAAAGATGAACCCAAACTCGTCTGCGTGCTTTACTGTGTCCAAAGCTGGGTTGTACTCCGCCATCAGCGAGGGGGCGAAGCAACTCATACAGGTGGTGTTTATTCCTTTACACACCTAGGGAGAAAAGACGGGAGAAAAATCCACTTTTTAAGATGCTATTGGGGAAATGTTGCACTCAAACAGTCTACACATCATGCTGTGATAGTCTGAGCCCCCTGAAATGAAACAAGAAATGCGATTCAGTCGTCCAGGATCAACGTAAGACAGTTCAGAAAAGCCAAGGTGCTTTGGTTTCCTTTTCCTCTGGCTCCAAAGTAAAACACCAAGTTTCAAGCTGATCCGTCGTAAAGCCTTTTGTTTGTTTTAAACTAAAGCGTGATCTTAACTGAAACACATTGGTATCAACACACACACACACACACACACACACACACACGCACACGCACACTGCAGGGAGCTCCCCAACCTAATAATTGGCATATAAAAACCCTCGTTCTTTTTAGAGAAAAGGATTTATTGTCTGTCATTAAATGCACCTTCATTGTAGAGGAAGCCTCCGTAAAATCGGAAATAAATTGCCGCTACTGCTTCACTGAAAAACACTGGAGGACAACAAGCACAAAGGATCCTCAGGTAGAATTTGAGCTATGGCTCTTTTATTACTTCTCTCCAGTTTTCCCGGATGAGAGACCTGTATTCCATCCATCCTCCCCGGCTCAGCTCTAGAGGGGAAGGGAGGGGGCGGGAATAGGATTGATTGCTGTACAGCACTCTGCTCAGAAAGGTTTTTATCTCCTTTCGCTCGCTCCCAGCTCACTCTCTCTGGGGAAGAAACTTAATTAGAGGTAAATATCATCAAAGCTGGTGAATGCTAGCGACTACCACGCCTCCTACCTGTTCTCTGCTGCTCGGCAGCAAGCCAGGGAGATCAATGCAAACTCATTGTGTGCAGCCAGGATGGTGCGAGGTGAGTGTAAGCGTAGAGGTGGAAAGAGGGACTGGTCTCCTTACTTACTTTGTGACTTTGCACTTGGATCTAGACTTTAGCGCGTTTGTGTGTTTTCACCGTGCGGAGCGTTGAATCTAAAAGGTGAAAATAAATTCTGACTCAAGAACTTTGAAAATATACAGTATGTATATACGCAGTATGCGTATATACATACTGTATATTTCTTGTGTACAGTGGTGGAAAGTAACTAAATCCATTTTCTCAAGTACTGTATGTAAGTATAATTTTGAGATACTTTACTTGAGTATTTCCATTTTTCTGCTACTTTATACTTCACTACAATTCAGAGGGAAATATTGTACTTTTTACTCCACTACATTTAGTTGACAGCTTTAGTTACTTTGCATATTCAGATTACTAAAACTAAATATAATCAACTAATCAGCAACATTGTATTATTATGGATAAAGATATTTATTGATCCCTTGGTGAAATTTACAAGCTACCCATCAGTAAATTAAGGAAAAATAGTCCCACCTTTACCAGCCGCAACATTAAAGTGATGGACACATTAATGCACCACTAATTAAAATACAATAATATAACATACATTGTTTTTAAATGGCCCAGTCTGCATAATGAGTACTTTCACTTTTTGTATATTTTGGTGCTACTTTTAGTTAAGTCAAAGATCTGCACACTTTATTCACCAGTGCCTGTGTATGACTTTAGGCTGCAACTAACGATTATTTTAATCATTGATTTGTCTGTTGATTATTACCATCATTATTATTTTCTCAATAGGTCCACTAATTGTTTGGATTTTTAAATGCAGGAAACACTGAACATGTCTGTTAAAATGTCCTAAAGCCAAATGTGACATCTTCCAATGTCTTCCAAACCCAAGACATTCAGTTTGCAGTCATATCAAAACAGAGAAAATCACAAATCCTCAATTTTTGAGAAAATGAAACAAGAGAATGTTTGGCATTTCTGCTTGAATAATGACCTAAATCAATTAATAATTAATAAATTTGACAATTTGATTTGATCAAAACAGCTGCCGGTTAATATTCTGTCGATTGACTAACTGATTAAGCTCTATAGGCTATGCGAAATCCTGGCTTATGGGTAAAAGAAACACGTTTCCAACATTACAGCTGTCACAGCAACATATACAGCAACACATCGCAGTCTGTAGCTGCACTGCAAGGCCCGGATGCTCCGCTGTAGCTTTCCCTGGTCTTGTGACATTTTTCTTTAGAATTCCCCGCTTTACGCTACAGTAGCAGTGACAAGAGTGAAAAGATAAGCCATTTTAAAAATAGATAGCACAACCAGATAGGACTCCTGACATACTTTCACAAAGTTTAGGCTTTAGAGATGCACTTTCACTGTAAGACAGAAGTAACTAATTAAAGAATTTGAACAGCTAAAAATCAAATATATAAGAGCAATACATATTCATAGCTAACTTGTAAAACAATGTGTGATGACATTGGTGTTTACAGCAGGGGTCTACAACGTTTTTTAGGCCGAGGACCCTTAACCTGAGATGAGCAGGGACCCCCTACTACAAACAGTATGTTGTATAAAATTGAGTTGCATGATAAACTGGGCCTACAATAACGTCTAGGGTGGCCTAAAGCCTATACCTTTTTATGGTTCCCAAACTATATACTAAGCTATTAAAATAATAATTATTTACATATTCATATATCATCATGTTTTAATGTCAGACATTCATGCGGAAGGCACAGTGAATCCTTAAGCTTAACCCTTGTGTTTTCCTCGGGTCAAATTTGACCAATTTCTAAAGTTTTTTATATCAGAAATATGGGTTTCTTTCAACCAAATTGCCCAAAAATAATTGTTTAAATGGTTTCAAAACAGTATCGTGACTAAACTTTGACATATACCAGTCTGTGATCCACTCAACATCATCTGATCTTAACCATTAGTCAAAATAATTCATAATTTCTGCTGTTTTTAAACTCAAAAGTTAGATATGTCATATAAATTAGGTTTATTGACCATGAGTAAAAAAAAAAAAAAGTGTTGAAAAAAAGTTACAAAAAAGCTTCAAAATCATCGAAAAAAAGCGCCAAAAGCGTCGGTAAAATGGGCCAAAAAAAGTTCATTTTCAATTTTGTTGAGGTTGTTTTTTTTTTTACGAATAGGCCGATTTATCTTTGCTGATAATATGTTGGTTTCATGTTAATGTATACTGTAGTTTCCAACATAATTTTTTTTTTAGGGGAAACAAACTTTCAAAAAAGTATTAAACAATAATTTGGGGGGCCCCCCTGTATGGGCTCTGAGGAACCCCTAGGGGTCGCGGACCCCCTGTTGAAGATCATTGGTTTACAGTTTAACACCTCAACACGCCTCAACGGCATTTAGGAATAGTTCATGTGAATTTCTTTACCCACTAGTACAGTATCTTCAGTATCATTATACAGGAATTAAAAGGTTTAACGGATTAAAGGGTTCATGTTAAAGGTCCCATGGCATGAAAATTTCACTTTATGAGGTTTTTTAACATTAATATGCGTTTTTTCAGCCTGCCTATGGTCCCCCAGTGGCTAGAAATGGTGATAGGTGTAAACCGAGCCCTGGGTATCCTGCTCTGCCTTTGAGAAAATGAAAGCTCAGATGGGCCGATCTGGAATCTTCTCCTTATGAGGTCATAAGGAGCAAGGTTACCTCCCCTTTCTCTGCTTTGCCCGCCCAGAGAATTTGGCCCACCCATGAGAGAGAGAGAGAGACATCATGGCTTTCAAACGAGCAAAGTGGCAGTTGGTCAAGGCTACACCCCCCCCTCCACCTTGTTCCCCCCTCTCTCCTCCTCAATAGCTACAGGCACAGAAATGGCACATACTAAGGAAAGCTCATTGTAGGACTGGCTCTAGTGGCTGTAATTCTGAGACTTCAGATGCAGTATTAGGGGACCACTGAGGTCTATATAAAAGCATCCAAAGAGCACTATGTCATGGGACCTTTAAGTTTGACATGGGCTGCTTTCTTACTGTTGGCATGGTGACATGTTACGTAGACAGGCCCAGATGCTCCGACAGCATCCTCGGGACTGTCACGATGGAACAGCGAGGCATTTGCAAGTCAACTACAGCTCTGACTACAGTACCATCTGCTCTGCCGGAGATGGATACTGGGAGGTTTTTTTTTTTCTTCTTCCTACACTGTCCTCACTTTCTCTCTCTCTCTTTACTTAAGTAAATCCTTCCCTTCACCGAATCCTGTCAGGATCGAAAACTGCCATGTAGGATGTCTTTCAGGCAGTGAGTGTGACGTGTGTCAATACAAAGCGATGAGCGGTTAAAATAGTGATGGGTAAATGGGTCATTGTGGGATTTGATAAAGAAAATGGGGCGTTTGAGGTTCCTCTGCGGTTGGGGCGCTAAATGGCTATATTTCAGAACATCACGACACCTTTGCATGACTTCTGGCCTTCAATAAGTGGATTTTAGGTATTTTGTATTAATTTATAGCGCATTCTGCATACTCTAGAAAAGGATTTATAGAGCTTACTGCATTACTGAATCACAAGATTAGTTTTCACCCCTTCATTTACTTCTCAGCAGGATGCTAAAATGTATGACATTACAATGCTTTGATTCCAAACAACATGCTGTTTTGCTTGCTTTCTCAATAAAAACAAAATCCTGTATATTACCCAATTCAGAGTATACAATAAAACATCCATTCCTTTAGGCCATGTGAAGAAGGAAGCTACACATTGTTCAGCATTGATAAAGTGAACTGAGGTCAACAGATAGAGAAAATAATTGGAATCTTGGCCTCATCTGTCTTCTTCTCTCTAGTGTTGGATTGAGCCTGGGTGTTTTAAGGCAGTAAAAACTCCAACCCCTCTGGCTGAATACATTACCATGATCTACTGTGCTGCTACAGCCCACTCAACCATCCAAAGGTCTCTGGCCAGGGTAGGATTCAGAGAGACAGAGACAGAGGAAGAGAGAGAGAGAGAGAGAGAGAGAGAGACAGAGGAAGAGGAAGAGAGAGAGAGAGAGAGAGAGAGAGAGAGAGAGAGAGAGAGAAATAAAGGATAAGATGATCTGGCTGTGGAGATGCGCGTAGGAGAAATGTGAGGGGTCGCAGAGCCAAATGTCATCTGGAAGCTAGCTATTCACTGGCTATTTCGTTGTTCCTGTACTTATTACTCCTACACTTTCTATTTCCCTTCCTTCCTGCTGTTCCAAATAACTAACCGCTTATGCTGGCATTTAAAGGCAGGGTTGGTAACTATTTCCAATATACACTTTTTAGATATATTGTTTGAAATCGTCTTTACACCCCGACAGCAATAAATAACTTATGGGCTCTGAAAGAAAGAGCGAAAAAGATCCGTCATCTGCAGCTGCTGTGATCCTGTAAAAACTCCCACCAATCACTGCCTCGCGGTCCGCTTGGAAAGAACCAATGCCTCCTCGCTCCCGCTGCGCATACTCTACCCCTCCCGTGTACGAACCAGAGCTCAACGCACGTCGTAGCGCATTGCTAACAGTAGTCATGTTTGTTCTAAACATTCGGTTCGATAATATTAGCTGTTTGCTTACCGGTGAATGAGACATGAAGTCAAATTGCGGTCCTTTCTCCGCTCTGCTCTGAAGCAGCGACGGGAGGGGTTGGACGGAACCCCCGAGGAGATGCTACTTTCAAATCTTACTAGCTTTTCAACATTACCAACCCTGCCTTTAATTCTTACTTGGGCTTAGATCCGTCCATAAATGTTGTGTGGTATTCAAGTTAAGCTAGTGCAAAGCCAAAGCCAGTGGTTTCATTTTCCTCTAAGATGTGTGCCACGCTGGAAGTAAAAGGATGTCTGGATGTCTTGTGATGAGGGTGTGACTCATTTCAAACATCCTCTGGGAGCACTGCTTGATGCATTAACAAGTGGCTCTTCTTCTTCTCTTAAAGTCAACATCGCAGCCACACAACACAGATGCCAAAGAGGGAACTGTGGTGGTAGCCCTTTACACTGTGGCTGTCAAGATGTCATGACGATTCAATGAGCCACTCACGACGCTGATACTGTTGAGATGTAACTGTAAAACACATGCATGCAGCGTAAAATACAAAATCACTGTGAACATGTAAATTGTAAGTTCTGAGTGTCCATTACCATTGCCTATAGTAATAGTTGGCGCCTTAAGTGGTTCAGGGTATTAGACAATCAGCCTGATTGGCCGAGACGCGATAGGAGCCTCACACACCCGTGCTGAACACTTTCTATGATCAGCAGCAGCTGCAAATGCACCTCAAGTGTTACAAATATGGTAGATGTAATCTTTCTGGGACAGGAAAATGTTCTGAAGCAGGGAAAATAACCCTTTTAGCTTTGATGAAGATTATGATAAATGTTTCAATTGTGAATCCTGTGGCAGACAGAGCATTTCACAAAGAAAATTGTCTTCTTTTTTTTCCCCCTTCCCTCTCCCGGTTTCTTTGTGAATCTTTGCAGGTGACACGATGGAGGGAGAGTAGAGAGGCAATTTACAGGCAGACAGGTGATCATTTGAAGGCTGGCTGACAGACAGCAGCTCTTATTGCTATGGGCTGCTCCGCTGTTTGCCTTCCTCCAGTGACAAAAGGGGAAAACGGTAGACGGGGGTGGGGGGTTCGGGATGAAGGATGGGTAATTGTAACCTCAGCATTTAATAGAAATTCATTCTCTGTGGCTGTAGGGCCAATCAACACAGTGACACAGGCTTCTTTTGCGAGGTGCTAGGTGGGGAGCTGGAAGAGACGAGGCAGGGTGGAGATGAACAACTCCTTTTTTCAAAGCCTTCGGGAACTGACAAATCAGACAGCGCGGCACCCACACACATGAGTCAAATCCCATTTCGCCAGGTCTCCAGAAGTCTCTTGCTCACCAAGTCACTTTACTCTTCTCTAAACATAAAACGGCATGGATCCATATTCTACTTGTAATTACTATAGATGGGCCCATACCATTATTTGCTTCTGGATACCGATTCCGATACTTGAACTTGCGTATCGGCCGATAACGAGTATAGAGCCGATACCAGTGTGTCATATATTATGTTTTAACAGCTCTAAACTACAATCCTTGTATGGATGTGATATGATTGTTGTCGGCCTGGCACAAGGACTTTTTTTTTTTTTGACAGTGAGACATAACGGAAAAAGAACATAAAAACAAACACTTTAAAGTAGATTTTCTTTAGGGCTACATTACGTGGTATCTGATCAGTGCATAAACTCCGGTACTCGCCGATCCAGATAGCAGCATTTTAGGCAGTATTGGAGGGTTTTCCGATACTGGTATCGGTTTTCGGAACATCTCTAGTAATTACTACTGTTTCATAACTCACAAAAGATCTTTGAGGGAAACTGTGTCCTTACAAGAAGAAGCACAAAAGGCCGACGGCAGAATTATGATTTTTAGTAAAGGAACGTTCACTAAGCAAGTCAGACATTTAAGGCCAATTTTAGAATACTAATGTCAGGGATGGGAGGTTGGAATTGCAGAGGCGGAGGAGGTACGTTTGGGACAAATCTGTGTGGAATTCCACAAGTCTGACATGGCATTGAGGAGTTTTTTGTGTACGCATGCATGTGTACTAACCTGTCCTGAGATTCTACTAATGAGGCATGAGATTTAGGCAGCTATGTAAGAGAGTGTAATGTGTAAGATTGGTTACAGTATGTGCCAACAGAGCACTTTTCTTTTACATATTCTCCTCCTTCTGCCCACCTCTCACACTCTATCCTTCCCACTCACCTTTGGTCCATGCGTCTGCCCTCCCCAGACCACAGAAAGGAAATCCCATCCTCTTAAACAAGGAGCCCCAGGACAGCGGCTCCAATGCAATTTGTAACGATTTCCCACAGCCAAGACTTTGATTATACACAGGCTCTTTATGCTGACCAAAGCCTTCTGACCGCAGTTAATCTTCCATTGAAACCCATTAGGAGTCTCCTTGCCCCCAATCACGCACACCTCCAACATTCCCCCCACTGACCCGCCCACACCCTTTTGTTTCCCTCAAACTCTACCCATCCAGCTCCATTAGCGGAAAAGTATCCTTAAAAAAAACGTATTTTTCCTTAAACAAGTGGAAAACCCTGAAGAAGGCCGTTTGTGCCGATACACATAATAGCTTTAATGTACTAAGACTTCGATATGAAATAGCCATTTAAATTAACTTTTTTAAAAAAATGCAAGAAGAGGAGGGCCTTGGACCTTTTTTGCTCTTAACAAAATGTTGTTCAGGAGGACTACTGCGAGAGTAAAACACACCAGGGCTTAGCAGGTGGGGGCTGGGGCGTGGAGCGGAGATATAGACAATTTACGGTAAACTCTTAATTAAATACTGCATGCAGACCACTTTCAGTGCCAGCTGCATTATTCAGACGCTCGTTGGAGTGCTTGAGACGACTGGGTTCCAGCGGAAGTTAGGGAAGCGTAGAAAGCTGCAGGGGCTCTTAGGAGAGATAGTACTTCACCCAAGCTAAACATCCCTTAGCTTGCTTGTAGAACAGTATTTGGTGAGTCAAGCAGGACCTTGTTAGCGTACATTTTCCAGCATGATGTGTAAGCAGTAGTGGGTGTATTCAGGGAGTACATTCTGTACTCGCCCCATGGTTAAGATTATAGTGGTTCTTACATTGACAGACTCTCGGCCGGCGTATTTGACTCGGATCCTGGGCTCCTGAACCACGTCCAGATTGGTACCTGTCACCATCAGGGGGGTGTGGCCACTGAGGAAAAAAAAAAACACAAGTAGACACAATTTACTCCACAGGTATTAAATAACCATGTTTGTCGATTGCCGTCTCATTTCCCTGCCTTATCTTCTTCTTTTCAATTCAAGAGGAAAGATAGATTTTAGAAACAGGAAAACAAATAAAGTAAGTGAGAAAAAAACTAAAAGAAAGCCAATCCAACTAAACTTTCTTACACTGATTTACCTCTTCAGAATTATTCACCATCAGTCGTAAAATAAGCGCATCAAACCGTCTTTCATCCTCCCGTTTCTTTTAGGAGATAACAGCCTTTGGAGCTGGGGGATGATTAGAGATGCTTTTTAACTGACTTCGCCGGCTACAATCAATTGGTGCAGATTTGTGTTTGAAATACCAAAGCAGCTCGAGCTTATAAGGATGCAGTGGTGGTCCTGGGCTTACAAAGCAGCACTGCTGGATGTGCAGCTCTCCCAGCAGCTGTTTGGGTTGTTGGTTTGTTGTTTTTGTGGCGTGCAGAATAAAGATGATATCAGGCAAGAGCTGTTGCAATAATACATGTCAGATGTCTCCGTGGTATCCGTGGTATTAGGCTGTGGGTTCACTCTAACACTGTGGATAGTGTGAGTTACTGCAAATGGACATTGTTCTGTCAAAGCTCATTAAATGATATATTCAGCTACTCACACACTGAATGTTATCTATCTATCTATCTATCTATCTTTCTTTTCAGCATTTCTGCTGCTTCAAGTATTCTTCTAAAATACAACACATTGCTTGTTGAATTCAAAACAAATGAAAGGAAATCATTTCCAGCATCCTTTTTTGAACATTGAACTGAAACAGCACCACTAAAGAATGTAATGACATGAATGAAAGTGCAGTTTTCTACTGATATTAAAGCTCTCAGAGTGTCTTTTGCAATATGTCGCAGCCTTTCACGATGTGTTTATTGCCCCAGTTGATACCCTGATATATTGTGCAGCCCTACTATCTATCTATCTATCTATCTATCTATCTATCTTTTTTTTAAAAGCAAAGAAAGATGACCAATAGCATGTCCTTCCCTCTCTGCCTCCCTTCATCTCTCCTCCCTCTGTGCCATCACACTCTTGTCTCTAAGCCCGAGCCATCTGCTGTAGACTCACACCCCTGATAGCACATTGTTCTACTAAGTCGCTGTTTCGTCTTTATCCCTCTCTTCCTTTTAATTAGTAGTGTATGGTGTGTGTGTGTGTGTGTGTGTGTGTGTGTGTATGTGTGTCTATATATCTATCTGCCAAAGACGTTCAACAGATGGATCAACATTGAGTTCGATAGGAGAATCTCAGTCTCAACAGTAACTATCCTCTCCAATCTGTGAGCTGTGGCACTTCTATCAGATCCAGACTAATTGGAAGAGAACTGCACAGTAATTGAAAGTGCAATATTGACTTGTGTCTGCTTATTGCCACTGGCCAGGACTGGCTTGGACTGGCTGGCTCTAAAACTCTGGATGGGGGAATCCTTAGTCTGGGTGACAGAAGCTCAATGTTTGGTGGTGAGGATGTGGATAAAATAACATCTCACATACAGCTTGTGAAGTGTAAGTCCGGATCAACAGAAGTATATTTCCAGGATAAATGCCTAACATCCACACGCCGGATGTCCCTCACCTTCGGCTCTCTGTGTGTCGCCGTTCTCAAACTCTGTTCGCTTCAGGAAAAAACAACAAACTTCGAGCTAGCAAGTTACACGCTGAAAATGGCGAGTTTAGAACTAAATTTGGATCGTGCAATAAGGCAGGCCTGCTTGGTTCTTGGTGACTTTACCTTGCAATGCTCCAGTCTGGTTCGATGCGCTGGACGGTGGGGTCTTCTATGTACTCGAAGGTGAGGCTCTCCCTGATTTGAGCGTGGTCCACGCTCACACTGATCTGCACTTGGCCGACCCCAGACAGGGAAGGGGCAGAGTAGCACACTATCTCCGTCATGGTCCGTCTACAAGTGAAGCATAACAGGAATTATTTACATCTGTATAACGCAATGGGCGTCTGTATGAAAAGCAACATATGAGTGCAGAAAGTTATCTGCATGTTTTCAAAAGTCAAACGGAAGGTACACTTTATGCATGATTTATTAATTTACTGTATTTATCTGAACACTGAGCTTCTATTTAGCAGAGCAAAAAACACCCCCTACAAGGACAGAATATATTATGTGTTTTGTACTTCCAGTCCTGTTCTGTAATTACCTCGGTATTATAATTAGTTAGAACACGGCAATAAACAAGTAAACCTGTTATTCCATGGTAAAAATAACTAAGAGCTCTGATAACTGCATGGGGGGGCATTTGTAATACAAACCTTTAAACATTATTCAGAGTTCAGAGTTTATTCAGAGTTTACCTCCACCTATGTATGTGCTTCTGTGCTTTCCCCTCCCTCTCCACGGCTCCATGCTCTACCTGCCCACCCCCTGAATTTGTCCCAATTCATTAGCAGAGGAGAACGGCCTCCACTATCCTTCTCTCCCTCCCAAGCCAGGAATACAGTGGAGAAACACAAACCAGTAATTAGCCCCATATCTCATTAAAGCTGGCTTGACTCCTCAACCTTTAGAACACTACAGTCAGACTACTTAAAATAGATGCAAACAGGAGTGGAAAGTAGAGGGAGGGTGTGTGATAGCAACTCAGAGAGGGAAGGAGGGACGGGTGGAGTGAGATGGAAGAAAACTGTGAGAGTGAGAGACAAGAGAATAAAAAAAACAGGGGAGTGAGACCAGATGGACAAAATGATAGAAAGATAGAATGTGAAGGAGGTGGTGGGGGGGGGGGAAGCTTTCCGGAAGCTATTATTACATGGTTTAATGCAGTAGGTCATCAAAACCTTATTAAGATTTACACAACTTTCGGAGAGAGGGAGCGAGGGAGGCTTTCCCCTCGGGGATTTCTCAGTAATATCAAGAGGGGGAAAAAAAAAAATACAAGAAAGCAATATAGCGGCTTCTTTAATGGGAGTAATACACATTATCTTGGGAATACTTTTTTTTCTTCTTCATTTTCTCCCAGCATGCTATATAACTAATATTTTCATCAAACGTTGTAGGTGTTTTACATGCGGTTTCTCCTCTGCTTCGTTCACCACGGCCTGTATGATGTATGTCATTTGTTCTGAAAATGAAATAAAAACAGTTGGAAAAAAGAGCCCAGTCTGATCTAAATGCTCGGTGTTTTTGGTTTTTTCGCATGCTATGCTCTCTATGTTTCTGCGCCCTCATTGCAGCCGGGGAATGACTGTAACGGCACTGTAGCGGCACTTTCTACCTATATACAGTATAGTTGTGACATCACAACCGTACGACGGCTCGTTTAAAGGCACAGTTTCTGAATACGGTCTGCATGCATTTATCTACGTTTTTGATACTTTCACAGTATTTATATAGCACTTCAACCTGCTTTATAATAATTAAAAAAAAGACAAGGAAATATCACTTTTTACAACATGTCACGTTTAAATCACTTAATGTAGGGGACAACTTAACATTCACAGTGAGTGGATCAGTTTCACCTCCTAAAATCCACAGTATACTGTAATGATGGAACTGTTAACTGTGAAATTAAAATTTGTGTCTTTCATTTGCACTTTACTCAATTAGTTTCCACCTCACCTTAATGTGCAAGTACGATAAAAAAGCCTTTTTCCATGAATAGTCTGTGTTAAACAAAAGCCCGATCATGCAGGCTGTTTTAGCAAATTAAACTTTATGGGCTACTAATAGCACTTTTATGGTTTAAATGTGTGCAAGAGGAAAGTCTCACCCAAAGTACTCGCATGTCTGGTTTCCAAACTGAACGTTGACACTGCTGCCGGCGCCAAGGTTTTCTCCCATTATGGTTACTTTGGTGCCCCCAGACTCTGGACCTCTGCTCGGGGACAGACCTGTGACTGTGGGAGTCTACACAACAGAGAGATGCAGAGAATGAGAGGTTAAGAGGGGCTGTGAGAGCACAACAAAGGAAAAGGGAAGGAGCAGAATGAAAGAACAAAGCAAAGGACTAAAAAGGCAGACTAAAAGATGGGTATTTTCTCAGGTAAAAAAGGGCATGCTGCACAGTTAACAGTTCTGCATCTTTTAGTCTGCCTTTTGGTCCTTTGCTTTGTTCTTTCATTTTGCTCCTTCCCTGCTCTGTGGTACCTCTTGAAACGTTCACGTAGTATCACAGATCCCCAGCAAATTACAGTTATTCATATTGCAAGGCCGATGGCAGTAGAGTGCAGCGCTGGTGGGAGAAAAGAGGATAAAACCAGGAGCTCTTAGATTCCCTGAGAGATCCTCCTCCTGTGTGTGTGTGTGTGTGTGTGTCAGTGTGTGTGTGTCAGTGAAGCTTTTTAAAGACAGTCTGAAAATAACTAGTGTTTACAGCTGCAGGCAGCTAGCCCGCCTTCACACAGACAAATGGAGAAATATCCAAGCAGACAGCCCGTCGTTCTGTGAAGCACACGCGCATACGCAGGCACACACACGTACACAGACAAGCACACACGCCTCTGTGTGCACAAACATAAAACAATTTAAAAACAACTAAATGCACTCAGTGTCATTTACGCTGCCCTTTTGCCAAGTGTTAAAGTATTGCTGGCTGAAAGAGATGTGTCTTATAGTGAAAATTGAAGAACGCTTCTGTGAAGTTTTATATTTTTTTTAAGGTGGCCTGCAATAAGAGTAAATTGCAAGTGGTGGCAATTCTAGTCTCTGCTAAGTATTCTTCGAGGAATTCCACTGCTGTAGCAGCTGTAACATCGGCGAGAAAAAGCAGCCGAGCATTTACTACAGAGCCGAGATCATCAAAACTGTCAGCAGACTGACTTGTGACTTCCAGGATGCAGGCTAAAGCAGGTACCCTGAAAACAACGGTAGTAATTACCGACTGACTGTTAATTGTTAAGGGAGTGCTAATTGTGAAGGTGTGAGAGAGCGCAAATGGAAAAGTGGATCATCTGTTCGCTGCAGGCTGAGCAGACAGCAAACGACAGAGACGGGGAAATGTGTGCGTGAACGTGCAACGAGAATGGCGAGGAGATAATGTTTACCTGCCGGGTGCAGTGCTGCTTTTCATTTTAGCAAGTTGATTCTTCATTTGCCTTTTTTTCCCCTCTCTCTTATGACCCTGTCCAACCATCCAATCACTTTCGATCTAGTATTTTCGTTTCCCACTTTGTACGAGCTATAGCCTACAGAATTTAGAATATATATATATATATATATATATATATATATATATATATATATATATATATATATATATATATATATATATATATAAATAAATATATTTTAATTAAGCTTCATGATCCTATCTCAATAAAGGCAAACAGTATATACAGCCAGAGAGCTGCAGAGATCATTACTGAAAACCAGGTGCTGTTTATGGAGGAAGGTTATTTCCCAAATAACAAGTAAGCATACTGTACACAGAGCTGCTTAATTACTGCGTCGGTAAGCATGGCGACTCACAGATCGTTATTTGCCTGTGGCACATAAACAATTACTTTGCAAGAAGGTGCAAATCACTTTTAATTGAATTCATTTTATGTTTTGCATCACTTTAATGCGGCTCTTGCAGTCTGTCTCATTGGGACTACAGCACACTTTACTAATGCACGTTATATTACATGAGGATACAGAGCAACGTGTAATGGCAGTCATACCACAAAGGAGTAGAGTTGCGAGGAGCGAGCCCTGAGCTCTGGTCTGCACTCTGCAACGCACAGCTGGACCGGACCTGGTCTACTGTCGGCAGGAGCTGCATCCATCTCACATACAATCCTACAAAAGACACACAAGAATTCATTACAGTCACTGTAGATAATAACAACAAAAAACACAAGCTATTTGCAAGATTTCCGCTAGACTGTGGGGAGAACTCAATCTTTCTTTTAAAAAAAAAACAAAAAACAAAAAAAATTAAAGTTATATGTTTAAATGCTTCAGCGAAGTTGAGAGAAAGTAATCAAAACACTTCTCAGCTTGATATCGATTTATCTTCCACTCGGAATGCAATCTTCTTTTGTTGTCTCACTCATTTCATTACGGGACACATCCAGACATCGACCAGGACCCCCCCCCGCCCCCCCTTAGATGACAGTCTTTAAATGAAACCAGTGCTCCTCCTCCCTTGGCACTCCAATACACCCAGCACTGAGCGAAGACAATTTCCCACCAACAACCCGGCCCCCCGACAGCGCTGGTGCTCTGCCAGCGTGGCACGTCTAATGTAAATCACGCAGCGGGGATCAATACCGGCGCTGCAGGTGACTAGATCAAATTACATAATAAAATGAGGACGTCTATTGATCAGTGGTGCCAGGGAGTAGTAAAGCACAAGACGCAATCACAGTGAGCAAAGAGATTATAGAATATGTGGCGCAGGCAGATGGCAGGGGCAGAAGAACAGCAGACGTGTTGTTTCTCCGGCGCTGATCATATGAATTACAACAAATGACTCGGAGAGCTTTGACGGATGAAGTATGTGGAAGAGAGTGGCTAAAGGAGGATTTACTCACCGACAGAAGTGATATTTTCTTCTCACAATGCCTCGGAGAAACAGAGACTCACTCGTTTCCCCATCTGAAGGCCTACTATACCGGTCCTTTGTGTAATGGCGTATTTATCATGGGAATATGTTTGGCTTTTCAAAACTGCAAATCTTGTCGGTGTCCATCAGGAAGCCTGCTCATTCTGTATAAGCCCAGGGTTACTTTTAAACTGAATTCCTACTAATGAGGACTCAATATGGCTTCTATAAAAAATACAGCAGAGTAGTATCAGCCCTCAGAAAAATTTACTTTCTGACAGCTGGAAAACACAAAAGTTGAGACTTTTTCTTCAAAGCAGGAGTGGCTTTCACACACTCTTCTGAAGTAGCGACATAAAAGACACATAAATATGTATGCTTTTTTTCCCCTTTTTTTGTCCAGTGCAGGCCATCCTGGGGACTGAATTAAGAGTCAAAACAAACGGCAACGGTCAGATAAGGACAGGCATATAATGAACCTACAGCCAACATGACACCGAAAGCCTCTGAATAAAAGTCCAGCTCAGAATATTATTACAAAGACTCAAACTCCATCCAAGTTAGACTAAAGGGGTCATAGGTTAGTTTTTTAATTTCGCTCAGTCTTTTTTTTTTTTTTACATGCCATTTAAATGAATTCCCTAGCTTGTCCCCAATTGGATTAAAGCGCTGTCAGATCAGTGCACTGCTGACAAATTGTCCCCTAAAGCCAAGTGGCACATAGTGAATTTTAATTACAACTGCCCAGTAAAGAGCTAGGAACCACAGACATACTGTAAGTCACCCACACTACTCATTCTTTTTCAAATACCACCAAACCTGGAAAACATCCCAATTTAATTATCAAGTTCACCAGTAAGTTAAATAGCAACTATACAAGCACATGTATGTGTATGACATGTGTAATGTAACAGCACCATAATACTGAAAGTGTGTAAGTTACAGCAAGGGTGCAGTGCTAAGCTGTTCCCTTTCTGAGGGCAGAAGTAGGCCAAAGAAAGAATTAGGGTTAAAGGCTCCTCTGAGAGCCATGTCTGTGATAGCTTTTGAGTGTGTGTGTGTGTGTGTGTGTGTGTGTGTGTGTGTGTGTGTGTGTGTGTGTGAGAGAGAGAGAGCTTACGCGGGTACGCAAGTGTATGGGTGCCAGCTGTGCCTCAGTGTGCAGCGATACATTTAAAACTTTACACTGTATTCCAACTGACTCAGAGTCCGTGGAGAAAGGAGACATTCATCCTAACTGAAATCAACTAGGTTGATTATTTCGGAGCATCTTTCAAAAATATTACTTCAACATTTTAATAGGAATATGTGATGTCTGTGGTACCGAATAATGACTTCACAGAGGCCATGTTGTACTACACATATGTCTTTATATATATTTGATTTTCCACGGTGTAGTTATTTAACCTATAGTAGCTGCATAATGAGTATTTTCTGTTCTAGCCATCCATCAAACACTACAATAGGATTAGATTTTTCATAAAGAATTGCATTTACCTCACTAATGACTCTCAATACCGAATCAGACCTAATCCAAATGGTTTAGGGTGAAGCATCCACACAGCGTGTGTGTGTGTGTGTGTGTGTGTGTGTGTGTGTGTGTGTGTGTGTGTGTGCGCGCCCTTGCCTTTCCCTTGCGAGGTCTACATCTCCTGGGGAGGTTAAACAACCATAAGGCACTGGGTTTCTTACTCTACACACATCGGTGTGTCTAGCTAAGGGGGAGATGGGCAAGTTGTGAAGCATGGGCAACGTTTCATTAGTTCAGGGTGAACGGGACAGGCTTTAATGTGATGTATGCGCAGCATGGGACAATTAGGGAGGTAAACACAAGTAAACACACACAGCTGTTGTGGGATTGTTGTGGACTACATGCGCTACAGAGAGAGAGAGAGAGAGAGAGAGAGAGAGAGAGAGAGAGAGAACTGGGCTAGTGTGCTGCAGGGGGAGAACAGCAATGTCAGGGCCAAGACTGTCTGGACCTGCTCCAGTCTTCATTAAAGCAGAGATGAAGCAGAGGAAACAGCTTTTCATTAAAAAAACATATATTTACCAGAATTTGTTAGCTTTTACACTCCATACATAACATATCCAAACCCCAGTCTGAGTGTTAATGGCTGATTTAATGTATGTTTGTTATCTTATAGCTCTGTATCGGAGGATTGCTGTTTCCATGATGCTGTTTAATCAACCTAAAATAATAAAAAAAATTAAAAACATAACAGCATTCTTTTTTGCAGCAGAAAGCTAAGGCTTCTGTCTGTCACGTCATTACGTTAGGCGCTCGCGATGCGCTTATCACGGTACGTGACGTCCGGTCCAAAACCACGAGACACCAATTCTATTGCAAAACCAAAAACGCCTTTACACTCAAAAACGCCTTTACAAAAACGCCTTTACAAACCAAAAACGCCTTTACACTCAAAAACAAAACAAGAGTTCTAATAACTTCTGGAGTGTTACGAAATATTTTGTTCATGTTTCTATATTTAGGAATCTTTTGTATCAAAATGGTTTTTTTTTTATTGATGACATAATTTCAATGCTTTTATTAGTTATTGTGGTTTACTGACTTACATAACCTTTAAGCTTAGGTTGTACTGATTTTAGGGATATCAAGCTTTTGAAGATACTCCAAGGAAATGACATCACAATAAGCAAAAATACCAATGTAGGAACCGGTAGACCATTTCTATTGCAGAGTTTAAAGGGTTAATACTTGTTTAAAAATGTCCATGCTGCATTGTTAACAATATATATGGCTTTCAGTTAACTTAAAAGAAGTCTTAAAAAAAATCAGCATTAGTTGCATTGTGTGTAGTTTTCAATCAGCATGTGACTAATAACAGTTTTAAAATAACGCGCTTGTGCTTGTCTCCTTCGTGTGGCTTACTGTTCAGCGATGATGTAGCCTTCCTCTACAGGGGTACACCTCACCCCTGCCACCTCCACGTTTTCAACCATGTCCGAGAAGGCCAGACCAAGGTTCATGCCATGGATGGTCACCCGTGTGCCTCCCTCCGGAGGTCCGGCCACTGGAGTCACCTACAGGGCATACGGTAAAAAAAAGCCAAAGTCAGCGAGAAAGGTTTGAGGATGCTTTTGGTGAAAAATGGAAAGATGTTTTCTCTTCATTTCTGGACCCGTCTTGAAATCGTAAATGTGCCCAGGTTTCCACGGATGCTCAAGGCTAAATATGCTCTTACGGTCCAGGTGGCCGTAAAAGCAATTAAGCGCACTCCCCACGCCTGCATCCACAGAACAACATGCCATGAGTCATTGTGCCGAGAGCGTGCTCTAATCACAACAGTAGCTAATGGCATGCGTCTTGTAGCTCTTCCTGTCTAAATATGGCATCACATACACACACACACACACACACACACACACCATCACACACTGAGACCACACTTTTAAACTACTTTTTCTGTAACAACTTTTTCCTTTAGAACAGAGATCTTCAACATGGGGTTCTCAGAGTTACTACAGGTGGGGGCGCCAAGTTATGGTTTAATACGTTTCTTTAATAAAAGTATTTCAAATATGGCTGATAATATAAATGAACATGAATCCAGCACATTATTAGCAAAGATGTATCGGCATATTCCTGAAAAACAACACAATATTGATGACAGCCTATAGGTAAAGTAGCCACTATGGGAGCCCTCCACATGTATGAATGTTTAACATTAAAACATGATGTGTACAATATATAGGAATATCCACCCATCCATTTTCATCCAATTTTATACACAAGGGGGTCCGTGCTCCATCACTCTTTCAGCTAAGGGGTCCTCTTCGGCTTAAAAAACATCGAAGACCCCTGCTTTAGAATATATATAATGGTAAATCCGATAAAATCACACCTTAAAAAAAATGTGATGGATTGTTAACATTCTGGTTAGGCGCCTGCTCAGAATCTATTATTTTGTCGCATGGATGATAAATCTAACACGGGGCCATATTAATGCTTAGTTCAGATCACCTACTCATAAAATACAATATGGCTGCCCAGCATGCCCTTGGCACAGGGTGGCAGACAGCCTTCTGTGCTGCAGAGCCCTGTTGAGGCTCCGACCTGGCCATCATCCAGTCCTCTAAACAAGAGGGGAGGAGGAGGAAAAAAAAAGAGTATGAGTAGGGAGAGAGAGAAAAAAAAAAAGAGGAAGGAGATAAAGAAAATCCAAGAGAGTGGACAATAGTGTTTTGGTGGACAGAGAAGTAAAAGTAGAGATAAAGGAGACTAAGAAAGAGGAGGGCAGTGGGGAGGAGATGACGGTCACTTTGCTGTGTGGAGCTGCGAGTGCTATGTAAACAATCAATATGCTATTACTGGCCACGCAAGCAGAAAGACAAAAAACCAAGAGTCAGTTGTGCCCGCTTACTGAGCCGCAAAGCGCCACGTGACGGCGACCCTTGGAGTGCTGTTGTACACCACGCCCTAACACCCACTAGGGCATTGCGGCTTCCCTTTGGGACAGCGGCTTTGTAATCTAGATTCAGTGGACATTAATTGCTCTGGATGTAAAGTAAGTGTGTCACTGCACCGCCTGAGGGGTCTGAATACATGAATCTTTTAGCACTGCTTGGGCATGCAGGGTATGGGGGGGACATAATGGCTAAATATATCCATGTCAGGAGATGGCAGCAGCTATTCGAGTAGACTTAGTGATGGTTACATAAGCAATGTAGGGGCCTGGAGGGGGAGAAAAAAAAAAAAAAAAAAAGAAAAGGGGGGAGGGGGGGGGGGGGGGGGGGGGGGGGAGAGAGAAAAAAAAAAAAAAAAAAAAAAAAAAAAAAAAAAAAAAAAAAAAAAAAAAAAAAAAAAAAAAAAAAAAAAAAAAAAAAAAAAAAAAAAAAAAAAAAAAAAAAAAAAAAAAAAAAGAAAAAGGAAGAAAAAAAAAAAAAAAAAAAAAAAAAAAAAAAAAAAAAAAAGAGAATGAGGGAGTAAGAACAGAGACTGGAAGAAAGAGGGGCAGAGAAAACGGGATGAGCAGCAGAGGGAATGTGGATGCCACTCTGTTCAGTCCTATCAGCCGTGATGGCTGACAGGTGAGGCAGGGGTGGTGACAGGACAGCAGTGCTGTATCACAGATGGGCATGCTAAAAGCTTGGGAGACCTCCTCCTTCTACCCTTGGGGCTGAAATGGAGCCCTTCCCACGGTGGACCAAGCACAGGAAGACAGTCTAATCCATGCATGAAACCCATTTGACTGAGCTCCCCATTGGCAGACAGTCGGAGTCTTGATTCATCAGCGGATCGTAAAAAAACCACCGCCACTTTAAAGACTCACGCTGTCACCGATGTCTCCAGGCTGGGAGGCGTGAGAGAAGTGCTGCTCTTTGTCTCCGTGTCGTCTGTATTTCTTTCACAAACAAAGGAACTAAATCTTTAAAAAAAAAAAGGAGCCTCCTTGTACATGAGGCTGTGGTTTGATTGCCTGTAAACCAGATCCTAATGACCTTTTTTTATTTATTTTGTTTAGAACAGAGGAAGCTCAGTGCAGTCATGTACTGAAGATAATCTTTAGAAGGGTGGAGTTTGTCTTTATATTTCAACAGCCTCTTCTCTGTTCTTTCTGTCTCTCATCACGCCGTCTCCCTCAGGCTAGCTGACACATCCTCCTCCTCTAAGCACCAGCAGCGGTGCTCGTTTGTCTTAACATACAGACTTTTTTTTTTTAGAGGGAAGAGGAAGCCTCATTGGACATGCATGCACACCCTGCCGCCCTTTTACTCCCCCTTATTCCCACCCAGTGCTGCCATGCCATGCTCCCTGTGTAATCCTTTTAGGAGCAGTGCTGCTGCCCGCCTGGCATAGTCACACTGTCAATAGAGGGTAATTCCTAACAAACAGCCAGTCAGCTTGCACATCGCACTATCCCGCTCCCACTCTTGCGCTTTTTGTAGCATAATCTATTTTTTCCAGCTTAAGGGGATCAGAGCATTGGCCACTTCCCGCCACTACTTCCTTAGACATTCTGCAGGGTTTTGGCATCAACCATAGAAAGACTAAAGAGGGGTATGATGACCTAAATTGTGAAGCAGGGCATAATAACGTGTCTCCTTTGAGGAGATAATCTGCTAGTTTGAGCAAATGGAAAAACTGCGGAGACAGAGAGAAATGGCCTTCCAAGTGAGCAGCCTGGGGATGTCTGTCAATGTGGTGTTGACTTATTCAGCTGAAGTAATGGTGGGGAAAGATGTTCTGATGCAGCCAAGGCTAAACTCAATACATACAGCAGAGAGCAATACACCGCCCCAGGTGCCTTTGGGCTATGCAAGCCTGGCGTGTCACTGTAACAACAGTAGCTGACCGAGCCGAATGGCACAGGACAACTCGGAGCTAATAATGTTTTATCACTCCAGTCAACGTAAAATGTACAATTTCAGCATTTTTACTGTACATTTTTTTTATGACCAACCTTCAATATACACATTTATTACAACGGAATCCTTGAAGCTCTACGATGTAGATTCCATTCTCTTTTAAATGAATTAGCTTGATAGAATTTAAAAAGGAGCTTGCAGCTAATCTCTTTGTCTTTGGACTCTGCTCAGGCTAATTCCGAGCATGTCACATTTAATTGTGAGTCGCATTTAACGGGCATGATAAAACCCCACTGATCACTTGTTCCCTAACAAACTACATCCTAAATACTTTATGGGGCCTTAAATGTCTTGTAGTCAGCCAAGAGATACGGGGCGTGATGAAAAGGAGTTTTTAGTGCGTAAAGAGGAGAAAAGAAGAGACAGAATGATGGGATAAGAGGTGTATTTGTGGATGACGGAGCTTTCCTCAGTGAGTATACTGATGCTGTGTGTTTAAACCGACTACTTTTACTTATCTTGTGTAGATGTGTGCTAGCATTACACTACATGTTGTCTGGCTAAAGACTCACTTTACTGTCCAACATGTTTTTCCTCCTACTGACTGGTTTAATGAAGGGTAGCACGCAGTACAGCAACTCTCTTAGGGTTACAGCGGTGAGGAGAGTTCAGTTGTACTATGATACTGACTGACAGGCCCACAATCCCTCTGGTGGCCAAATATCAACAATTCAGAGGAATCCGACATTTTTTTCTATCCTAAGGCAACAGCAATATGTTTATATTCGCTGTCACTAGGATGCAGGGAAGGATCTTTGCTACACTGTAAACTCATACAGAAGCAATGGCCAAAGCCTATTGAGGAGATGCCTTTCATATGCCCATCCAACTCCCAGCTTCAATTGATGTCGTTCCCTCTGCTGTTAGCAGGGGCTTACATCTCTTCAATATTAATGGCCCAGGGTGGGAGGCACCATGGCACTTAATAGAAACATTAATTATTCACAAGGCCTATCTTGTGGTAGGCACATCTACTAATGTGCTAGTATGTATACAAATCAGCTCATGATGGGGGCTTTGGTGCATACATTAAAAACCAAATTATTTAATAAATTCAGCCCACCAGGGGATGTCTGCTTGTTAAAGAAACTGTAATCACTGAGAGACGAAAGGGGGGGTGGGGCGGGGCAGAAGCGAACGCCGCCTTCATCGGCAGTAAGCTGGAGGAATACCGGCGTGTCTGTGTGAAGTACGCGCTCATGCGCATCGTCTAAATTAATGCAGAGTTGGTTTTGCCAACTACAGTTGTAAACAGACATGAGTTCAGACAGCCCACAGGCGCTCTATTTCCCCCTCCCCCCATCGTTCTTGCCACCTTTCCTCGGTTCAGTTCCCCTGCTCTGTCCTTTGTTCTCTGTTGCCTCTCTTCACCATACTCAAACCCTTCAAACTCTCCTTTGCTCATTCACAATTGTAACTTTATCCATCTCCTGAACGTAAAGGTAAAGACTCACCCTGCAACACTCTGAATCTGTGATTTTTCACGAGTCAGTCAGGCATTACTTTACTATATTTCTGTGTAAATAACTTTTTTGGAATACCCTCTTTTCTCAGAATGCCTATCGACAGCTCCCCCGCGAACTTAAACTTGTTGCATCGATCCTTGGCATACATTCTGTATGTATTGGAAAGCGCTTTGGCAATATGTTTTTTCCACTCAAGGCGCCATCTCAGAAGCTCAGAATATAACGCCTTGCAGCGGCTGTAGATGGACAAATGGTGTGTCTTTGCCTTCATTATATGATGGATTTCTGCCTGACTATTGACCATGAGCAAGTCTGTAAGGCCTTATTCTGACAAAAACCAACACATGAACCTGATGTTCTCTGTAGATATTCCATATAGCTCTTCTGGAAATATCAAGGTGGTATCTTGTCAGCTAAAACAGGCCAGGAGTAATCATCGATAAACTACTGAACAACAGAAGGATCCAATAATTTAACGTATACCGTACCTACAGCTGCTTGATGTTTGACTGTACTCTTGCTCATATTGTTCATTTCATACTTTTGCTTTGCCATTTTCCACACCGGCACCATCACATACGCTCCTCCCAGTGTTAAAAGTTTAAAGCTTTTGCTGAATATCGAGTAAATCGGCCATGTGTTCCCCGCTTTTAATGCTTGCAGAGTAGCCAATGAAGTTCTGGGCTTGTGGTGGCCTTGATAATCATATACTGTGATCATAACACTAATGAAAACACAGAGGGGGATGAGGTATGTCCCATTGGATGGCAATGAGCATGTGCCACAGAATGACAGACTCAAAGAATAATGGAGTTACACGAGAGCATAATGTAATTCGCCAGGATGAGTCGGAGATAGTGATTCACAGAGACACACACTGGGAGGAAGAAGAAAACGAAAAAAAAAAAAAAAAAAAAAAAAAAAAAAAAAAAAAAAAAAAAAAAGACAGATAGAAACAGGGAGAGTGATAGTTGGGATGGCTTTCTTCTTTTTCTGTCTTATCTGCATACAGTATAGCAAATCAATTAACCAAGTGGTTAACTTCACTTTTTAATTGGCTGGAGTTAGATGTGAATATGCGGCGGAGGAATGAGAGGCCAAATGAATCAATGTGGAGGTAGAGGGGTCTGCTGGGTTAACCACAATGCACTGGTGCATTACCAGGCCTAATTAAATAGTATGTCCTCCTGGCATGACTCCCCTCTGACAGCAAACCCACCAACGGGGATGAGAATTTGGCCAGAGCGAGCAAAGGCCTACTTATGGGAAAACAAATAAGCACTTCCAGGTCATGGCCCTGACGTTGCTGAGGTGGAGGGCATCCAAACATGGGCTTGGTTGGTTGCAATGTCTGAGAAGACTCAGCGAGTGCGAGGAAAAACAAACAGAGAACCACACATACAACTCCTTGTTGTCTTTATGAACAGTAAGATAAGTAAGATATAACTGTTAGATAGCTACAATAGGAATAGCTACTTACTTAGTAAGTAGTGTTGTGTTTCTTTTGTGTGTGTGGTTCTTTTATATGGTTCCCTTTTTATCTTTGGTGCCAAAGTTACTTTCAAAGAGCTGGAATAACCTTGTGAGAAGACAAAATACATTAAAATATATGAGGAGGCATCTGCGCATACTGCACAAAGAGAAGGCAGATGTCAAAGAGACAGACCTGTAAAGCTGAATATCTCTGGCCCTGTGTGTGTGTGTGTGTGTGTGTGTGTGTGTGTGTGTGTGTGTGTGTGTGTGTGTGTGTGTGCGCGTGTGTGTGTCTCAGAGCCCCTGGGTAAACCCTGAAGGTGAAAAGAACTCTCACATGAATGTGCATCTGTGAGCATAACCCATACAGCCATACAGGCAAATACACAAACAAAGTGGAGCATATGCTGTTTGTGCTCTTGATCAAAAACAAACAACAAATGCTCTCAGAAAAAGACACACAAGACGACGAGACAGGAAGACACCCGACACCGTACATTGACACATCTGCAGGCATTAGTTGAACGCAGCACTCTGAGAAGCTTCTTCAAGGCTTACTCCCATTCTTCCTGGGTCCAGAGGAAAACCGAGCACAGTGGCATAGCTGTTCAATACCTAGCAAATCGGACGTTTCATTGTCAAAAGAGTCTTACCCATCTCTTAACAAGACATTTTGTATAGCTGTTTCACAAAATTGAGCATGCCAGTATCAAGTGTAATCTAGGGTTTACTGCTGTAGTGCTTATGACGTGCTTTAAATAATACAAAGCAAGTCTTTAGCTAAGTAATATCATCCCCACTGTCACCAATGACAATGTCTAATCAAGCTGTTACAAGTAGGGGTGGGAATCACAGGGAACCTCTGTTAGAAACCAACACAATTCTGCAGCACAACTTTTTCAGTCTGTGAATTAAAATGACACAATCGCAGAGCAACTATGGGTCCTAACTTTGGACTTGAACTGTGCCTGGGGCATCTGTTATTTTCCTCAAACTGCTGTCCGCCATCCCGTTGAAAACCTCTTTCTCTTCGGTTAACTTACGTCCAAGTTTCCCTCATTCAAGTGTTGAGCGCCACCTCGAGGAGCCATGAAGTAGTGACGATAGGGAAATCTATTCAGAACGCCTTATTTTATTTAATAAAATGTCAATATTTGGCACCAGCGTATCGATTCTCGTAGAGCACAAAGGACAGATATATATTACCGTGTCGATATTTTTGTCCCACCCCTAGTTACAAGCTGTCATAGCTGTTAGCTTTTGAATTGCAAGTAAAGTCCTACAATGATCCTCTACAACGAGATGCAGCGATGTGGTAGCTGATTATTGCACAATGATTGGATGTGTGTGGGCAGGAAGGACAGACAGACAGAGGATTATGGGTACTGACCTCAGTGATGCGTGGGTTGGTGCACTTGACATTTTTACTAGACAGGTTTAGCCAGCGGGTGGTGTAAGGATTGATGGGAGGGCAGTGGTGCAGCAGGGTACACCTTCCCTCTCCACTGCACCAGCCGCACTGGAACTTCCTCTCTGCCTTCAGACATGTGCCACAGCTGTCCCGCTGGGCTGCACACTTGTACAGGTGCACTGTGGGACACGGGAGGCAAGACGGATATACAGTGAACACACAACAACTGAGAAACCTACAGTTCTCTTTGGAATGTATTTTTTTATTTAAAGAAAAGAGACAGCAGGTCTGCTGTGAGTGAAATATCCCGCCAGGCTATCTGTTCTTTGTTTCTATCTCCAATAACACATTTTTTATTTTTATATACCCACACTATACTTGAATGCAGAGAGAGATTAGGAAAAAAATGAAGGGCGTTAGATTTATCCATCTTCATCCTGCTTGCCAGCACATGTTGACAACAGCATCTCATGTTCTTACCTTGGATATTCTCCGGGTTATCGATAATGAAGTTGCCGTTCCACACCACCGAGAAATCCACAGGCAGCTCACTGATTTTCATTCCCTCGTACAGATACTAGAGGCCGAGGATGGCGAGAAAGAGAGATGGGGGGAAGGGGGAGGTGGAAGAACAGAGACAAAAAGAGAGGAGGATTTCAATGGGCGGTTTGGGAATTTAAATTCCCACGAGCCCTTGTAGATGCAGCACTATGTCCTTCCAAAGTTACCCCCAAGTTTCGTCATCTCATCATCAGAGCTAACAAAGTGAGAAGCCACGAGGAATCGGACAGCTGAGCAGAAGCTTGAGCTTCCCTTCTGGCCTTTGGATATGCTGTCCTTAACTGCCTCATATGCCCTTAATTCCAGCCTGACTTTCATTTTGCAAGTGTGTGTATTTGTGTGTGTGTGTGTGGGCGAGAGAGATAGTGAGACTGAGGGGGGAGAGTTAAGTGTGTATGTGTGTGCTTCCTCTGGGAATATACTGCAGAAGTCAGTTTGTGCTTGACTCCAGGGCTGAGCCACGCTGCAGTCTTCTCCAGTGTAATTACCGAGGCTCCATCTACTGTGTCTCCGCTAACTAAATAACATGTACACAAACACACAAACACACACACACACACACACACACACAAACTGTGGCAATGTGGTATGGCACTCGCCTTCTACAGAAAGCAATACAACCCAACCATAATTACCAATGTGCGGTATATTTTTTTCTGCATATAGAATGTACAATGTGTACTCAAATAACAAAAAAAAACACACCGTTAGGATATCAGTTTTGGTCTTTCAGGAAGTTATGGGGTTGGTTTTGGTGGGGGTCAGAACTGTTATGACATATGACACATGAGTGGGCATGTTGGTGTGAAGCTGATTTAACCCAGCCCAAGCAGCAGGTGGGGAAGGATGCATTGAGAGAGCAACCATCTTCAGACGCGGCTGGGTGAGTCAGTTTAACACAGCACAACCCCTCTCAGGTAGAAAAGCATACACTCATCCAGGCCAGTTTAGGTCTCACTCTCACGTTAAATGCATCACGCAGGGAGAGGAGACCATCCTGTTAATATTACGTGCTACGTTAGCTTTTAGTAGCTGTGATTCTTTGTTATACCAGGCCAGGTTAGCTTAGCCTTGGAACCTACACACGCAAACAAATCGGGCATCACCAATTACACCTCATCTGGCACGATGTGGGCAGGCGTCCCTCCCCCCGACTTACCGAGCTGTTCTGGCACTGCACGCTGGAGCTGTTGAAGCGGAGGGCGGTGACTCTGTGGCTGACACCCTGGATGTGGAGGACGCACTCGTAGCCTCGCTGGCCAGACTGGGGCTGGGGCAGGTTCCTGGCCTTCAGGGTGATAGGCTTCACCTCCCCCGCTGGGATCAGTATCTCCTCAGAGCGCACCAGCTGCGGACAGTCCTGGAGGACAGGGCAGGAAGTGTTAAGGCGAAACTCACGAGCAGCACAACTCCTTTCACACGCATGAAGAATGTTCAGGAGACTTTGATGACTTACACAGGAGCATTTAATGAACACTCCACTGAGGAGACAATTAAGCAGGCAGTACAGTTTAACCGCAGTGTGTTATTGTGCCGTCCCAACTCTCACAAGTTCCTGTCCTACTGAAGGTGTATTCAAACTCATGCTGGAGGCGTTACGTTTAGCAGAACTTTTGAGGTAAGTAAAGTTATTTTAGGCGCGTAAAAAATAGATGCTTAAGCCTAGTTCAGCCTCTCTCTCTCTCTCTCTCTCTCTCTCTCTCTGGGAAGTATGCAATAGTGTTGCTGGCCCACCGACCTCCAAAAGGAGACAGTCTGGAATCAAAACATTTCCTTATCATACAGCTGTCTACACTCCTTGAATCTGCATAGAGACAAACATAATTATACATGAACAGATTTGGTTATTAGAGACTGGCCAAATATTCTCGTCCCCTGACCACTGTGTTTCTGGAAATTCCTCCACAGGAAGCACACAGTAGCCTGTGCCAACGAAACAGAAAAGAATTAAATGGTGTTTTTTGGGTGTTTAGGTGAGTATGAAGTTTGATGAGGGCAGCTGAAATGGAAATGCATCGAAAGAATTTCAAAGTGACTCCTGTGACCTAGGAGAGCTCTGAGCTGAAGTCGGAGCGTTGAATAACTCATTATCAAGAGTGGAATTTTGAAACTTCTCGGTTGGTGAAGAGAATGATTAAAATTAGTGCTTAACATACAAGGCAGCAATTTTGAGGTCAACTCTGTTATCAAAATGATGTGGAAGCAACATTTGCACCAAGGCAAATTATCACAGCAGCAACAAACACTGAAGTTTTGGTCTTGGTGGCCTTTAGCCTTTCACTTCCATAAATCTTGAGTCGTCTCTGATCTTAGACATGACGTCGTATACTGATCCCGTACCTTTCAAACACTATTGCTATATGCCTTTTGGTGCTTGTAGACAGACCGAGGCCGGCCTTTACAATACTGACATGGAGTAAAGCATTGGATTTAATTAATAAAGTTGTGTGCGAGTATTTCCACTGCAAATATGTATCAATTAAAAGGCTTAAGGAGTGATCCCTTCTGTGATGTTCCACATGTCCTGTAACTTAACACCAAAAGAAGCAATAAACACACTTTGTTGTCCTTTAGTACAAGTAAATGAGTTTATGGAAGTAAAATAAAAACACACATAACAGCCCGCCAAGCAAATACCCAAGAACTATCTATTTGCATAGCCAGAGACACATGGAAAGCAACATACACGGACAGGCATAATTCAAGCACTTTGTATCTAGCGCACATGATTGATTAGGTCAGAGTGATCCTGTGTCATTGTTAAGACACGCTAAGCTCAATAACTCCAGAGATAATAGAGTGTTAATTGCCACTGCAAAGAACAAGAGCCCCGAATGAGAAACGCCAATTCGGAAATAGAAGAGCTTAGATGGCTGTCTTTCTGAAGACATGCCCCGAGGCCGACGCAGAGCTGGAACACAGAGCAGGATGCAGGCAGAAGGAAACCGAGAAAGAGGGATAGTGCAGGAGAGAGGAAAGAAAGAGAAAGCTGTGCTAGCAAAGCTTGCTTATATGCATGTGTGCGCTTGTGCACGTGTGTGTTCCACCAACCTCTGAGGCGTTGACTCGTCCCTCCTGGAAGGAACAGCTGGAGGGGTCATGGGTACACAAGTTGCGGTACTTGCACCAGTGGCAGCGGAAGGCACTGTTCACACATGACAGACACCTGCACGGACACGGACACGGACACACACACACACACACACACACACACACACACACACACACACACACACACACACACACACACACAGAGAAGAAGAGAGTCAGAAAAAAATGCAGCAGTCAAGGAAAGTGGGGGAAGTGCCACAGAGGAAATGAGTTCAGATCCCAAGTGGGCACCTGCTGTTGTTGTGCCCTTGTGGTTGGCACAGTACCTAATATCTGCTGGGCCAAGTTCTCTCTGCATATATTTTCCACTGCCATATATTCATACTGCGTGTCATGTGTGAACGGTAGGCTCCATATTAGCTCTCGTAGCCTGAATCAGACGGAGGAAGAGAGACAGAGAGCACGGAGGAACGTTGAGTAATGAGGACAAATAAGACATTGGCGCAGCTTGATCCTGCAATTACCATTAGCCCAGCATTGTTGGAGTGTTGCTGTAATTACCAGCTGTTAGGTGTGTGTGTTAGCATTTTTGCATGTACAATATGTAAGTGTGTATGTGTCACTATAGGGGTCATACTGTACTGCCAGCGGTGGAAGAAGTATTCAGGTCCCTTACTACAGTAAAAGCATCAATACCATGATGCAAAAATACTCAATTACAAGTAAAAATCCTGCATTCATGCCTAAGTACTATGAGTAGCAAGTGACATAAGAATACTACTTCAGTTCATGTGAGTAAATTACTGTGTACTGGTTACATGGACAAATAGATGGGAGGATGAGCAAATGCAAGTAGAGCTGTAATGTTAATCGACTAGTTGTCAAGTTTTAAATTAATAGCTAACTATTTTGATAGTCGTTTAATCGGTTTGAGACAAAGTTCTCTGATTCCAGCTTCTTAAATGTGAATACTTTCTAGTTTCTTCACTCCTCTGTGACAGTAAACTGATTATTTTTTTAAATTGTGGACAAAATAAGACGTTTGAGGACGTCATCTTGGGCTTTTGGCTAAGGATGCAACGATAGCACTTTTTTTAAGATCAAGTACAAGTACTTACATTTGGGTACTTGCCGATACCGAGTACCAATACGAGTACTTAATAATCCCTCTGGGGTCTGAGGGTGTTTTTAGACACAGATGATTTTGGCCTTCTCGGATATTGTTATCAATGAGAACAAAGCAGTATTTTCAAAGCCCCATGCCTTTTTTCTATTCAAAGCTCAGTGCCTGGCCCTGGACATTTCCCCGGGCTAGTGACAATAAAAAAAATACATCATAAAATTCCTAATATCAAAGTACTGAGTAAAGTTTAGAAAGAATGAGGAACGCGAAGCCTGATGACTTCATTCACGTGCATATTAAGTAGCCATGTGGATTTACCGCTCCAGCGGAGAGGATGGTTTGTTTACTCCAGCAGCAGATCACAAGATTTTGTCCAAATGTAAAGACTTGTGGCAAACTATAACAGTTAAAACAGTTAAACTACACACCGAGAGCTTTCGTTACAGCCTGTTTGTGAAAAAAATAGCTATTTACAGAGTAGCACTGTGGTTGTTAAGACAGCGTTGTGTAGAAACCGCATGCAGACAGAGCAGATTGAAATATCGCTTTTTTTTCACGTTTATGCCCATTAAGCTGATGAGAGACATTGGGCTAACACCGCTACTCCAAATATCAGTGGTGAAGTTTACGGGCGACAGGCTGCTGATGTGCTTTTTCACAAAGCAGCTTTAGAAACACGGTTGTTGCGATGTGGTGACGGCTGGGAATCTCTCGGCTCCAGTACACGGAGAAGTCGTCGAAACCCAGTATCATTAACGACTGACAATTGCCGGTCGGCAAGCGCAATCATGCATTGGCCTAGATATTTTTTCACAGCCAAAAATCTCCAAACGGCTGGCATTGCTCCTCTTCCGTCGCCTATGCCGGCATGACGGAGGTATAGGCGATTAATCGAGAAAACAACCGACAGACTAATCGACAATGAAAATAATCGTTAGTTGCAGCCCTAAACGCATGCGTGGACAAGAAAAACGGGAAGGAGTCAGTAACTGCCTGAGGCTACAATACGTGATTATCTCTCGATGTTGCCATAGCAAAGGCTCTCAATTGATCGTGATGTCATTTACTACACTATGTATTCATGGGCAGTTGAGAGCGTATTATGGTCGCACTTGGCTCGCCCTCTCTCTTTCTCTCTCTCTGAAATAAGGTTGAGTTATGCATACTTGCTTATTGTGAAGTTTTCATCACTGCAAAAGCATGGGAGGGATTCAGAAGATTCAGAAGAATAGGGCTGATTCACCTTCTGGCAAATAGAGTGTACAGTGAGTGTGTGTGTATGTGTGTGTGTGTGTGTGTGTAAGAGGGAGAGAAAGAGAGCACGAGTTGGCATCAGAGCGTGCAAGGGAGAGCGTATGGCCTTTTCAAGTGTATGCATCTTTCTTTGTGTGTGTGCGTGCGTGCATGTGTGTGTGTGCGTGTGTGGAGTGAGAGATGCAGAATAACAAAGGACACAGTGGCTACAACATTTTGTGTTAATGTCGAGGGGATGGCGAAAGGGTGATAATATGACACGCTACGATTCCTGCACCCCTGCTAGCGTCACCGCTGTGACATCCCTTCTCTCCATTCAGTGATTCTCCCAAGTCGGCAAGGACTTTGGATCGAGCACAAAAAAAGAATCTGTGGCACACTGGAATGAAGCGAGCAATTGCAAAGGCACCGCCGACACTGAGATCTCCAATCCAGGGATTCAATTCAACATCACTCAATCAGGGACAGACATGGCATGAAAAGGAGCATGAAATCCCTACTGAAGACCTGTTAGGCAGAAAGCTGCGTGTTTTGTACCGCAGCGCGTCTGAGAAGAAGGCTTCATTAGCTCAACAGCACAGACACTTCCTGTTACGGTGCTCAGGGAGCAGTCAGCTATCAGATTACATTAGTCTTTACAGGGGATATTTTTAGGGGGACTGGGGCCGGCTAAGGTTTAGGACAAATTGTAACTAATTCCCAGAGCATTGATCCGGTGGTTTATGGGCAGCAGGTCTGGGGCACTGTTTTTGTAAATGAATGATGACAGATACTCACAGTTGGTGGACGCTGCAGTTGTAGAATTTGACCTCTGTGCTGATAAGCATCTGACCAGTCTCCTTAGAGTTAAGCCTCAGCTCGACGCCTGACCAATCTGAAGGAGGAAAAGGAGGAGGAGATCGACATTTATCGTATGCACTATTTTGCATAGTTGTAAACAGCAGACATCACAAAATCCTGTGCTAATAAGTTACAGGATAAATGTATAGGATCTCTATAAAGGTAGCATTTCTTGCATGATATTGTATATATGCAAGCCAAATTAAAAGAAACATTTCCTGTGAATATATATTTACATACAATTTGCAAATTTCAATCACAGCAAAATGCAGGAAAATAACATGTAATCCGGCAAAATGGCTTTGTACATATTGCCAGATTACATATTACATTATTTTCCTGCATTTTGCTGGAAAAAGTTCTGGTTGAGCTTCTGTTCTCTGTAAAAACAGCCTCTTATCCCTCCCCACGAGAATACAGACTCCATAAATATGTGTGCGTTTGTGTGTGCGCGCGTGCACACGTGTGTATTTCAGATGACATTCAGTGTGTAGGAGGCTTGAATGACCCTCCGTGCCCCGTTCTTTCCACAGCACCTGTTGGGAATCAGGCTCTGTTTCACACCAGTCTGTGTAGCAGGCGGGCTCGGCTCGTAGCTGACTTCTCTTCTACCATTTCACATTTGTCTCACAGGATCTGGCGAACAAAGTGGTACAGAGTTCCTGTCCACACAAAACCTCCACTAGGATTTTTTGTTGTTGTCGTCATCTTTAGTAGGAGAAGGGCGCCAGCTATTTCCTTTTATTTCAAGCTCAACATCAGTCCTCTGTCCTCACCGTTTTATCCTAACCTCCTTCCACCTTCCGCTCCGTTCCTCTTCGTTTAAATTCTCCTTTATTTTCCCTTCTTCTCCACCTTCAATATCTTATCTAATTGTCTGCTCTCCTCTCTTCTCCACTACTCTCCTCAGGTCATTGCCACGGCACGATCGATGTTGATGTGCAACAGATAGAAAGGCTTGCTCGGGGACAGGAGATGGAGGAGGATACTGGGGGAGGTCAGGAGGAAGTGTCCTCAGGGGAATGAATGCGGAGAAAAACAAAATGGAGGTATAAACAGCCGGGGGAGGCGACGAAAGAGGAGGGAGGAACGGGGGAAGGTGGTCAAATAGAGGAATGGGAGGATGGATGGAAAGCTAGATGGATGGAGGAAGGGCTTACCAGGGGGTGGGGGTGGAGAGATTGGCTGACATTTACCTAGGGGAGAACATTCATATTAGTGCCTGATGCACCACTCCCCATGGGAGCTCTGGGCAAACAGGGCTGTCATTTACTCACAGGGAGGAGGATTACCAAACCCCCCCAAAACACACAGTCATTTCCACACACCGCACATAATATATTATTCAGGGTGTTTGCTTTTGCCGCCCTGCAGCCATCTTGGCTGGCAAACAACAGGTATTTATCGTCAAAAAACAGGTGTTGGTATTCATAATCATATATATGTTTGCAAATAAATGGATGCCAGATCCCCTATGGTTTATTTATGGCAATATGCTGGAGGAATTCCTGAAAGGTCTTTTTTTAAATTTTATTTCTATGAATAGTATATTAGAGGTGATTAGCATATGCTTATTCCTGGTGTTTAGATATGTTTAATTTAGTTTACTTGCACAAAGTATATATAGACTTTATATATAAGTATATAAAGTCCATACAATATATTAAAAACAAACGAGCAATTTTAGCACAGGAGAGGAAAGATGCCTAAAGTTTATTCAGAAAAGAAAAAAGCACCTAAAACATGATAATTCCTCAGCAAAAAAATAAAAAGTAAACCAACAAACAAACAGGTAAACATAACACAAAATGTATACATATCAAAAATAATAAAAAAAGAAAGAAAGAAAAAAAGAGTCCGATATTGTACAATCAACATACGGTTTAAGATGAAATTAGAAACATCTTTAACTGTGACCTAAAGGATGTGTTTAGATTGTTCTAGTCAACTATACATAGGCTGTGAGATGACATTAAAACAGCTAAACTGACCTTTTAAAGATTATTTTTTGGAGCATTTTCCGGCCTTTATTTTTCATAGGACAGATGAAGACATGAAAGGGGAGAGAGAGATGGGGGAAGGAAAGGGCTGCACGTCCTGCTCTACCCACTGTACCAACCCGGCCACTGAGCTGACCTTTTATACAATACAACGAATTGCTGTAATGAATTATAATAATTATTTATTTCCTGTTAGTTCTTTGTGTTCACGGTATCACTTTTCTCAGAAGCAAACGGCAGACCAGCTCCCTGTGCCTTGGCTGTGCTAAGACACTAATCCATCACATCAACTCCTCCCCACCCCCCCCACCCGTCGTCCCCTCGACTACATGGTCCCCCCTGGCTGATTGGACCGGCTCGTTAGACCACTGCCTGCTGCAGCCCAGCCACAGGCCAGGGGATCTAAGTCTGATCCTCCATCAGCTCTAATGGGGCCTGGCCTTGTGTGTAGCATGCACTTCACAGCCAGGAATCTGATCCTGGATCTGCGGGAGCTTATTAATGTAGACGCCGCATGCTTAAACCACGAGTGTTGAATCAATAAAGATGTTTCAGAGTGTGTGCAGATGAAGGCTTGGCTCAGTGAAGCATAAGTAGGGAAAAGAGAGGGACACGTGGGAATCCTCCAAAGGCTGAGTTGAGACGTGGAAAGATTCTAATCGAATGGCCGTGATCAGACCATGTGCTGTCTTGTTTGGTTTATATGGTTCAAACTGTCTTTCACCAAACAGAACAGCTCTCCAAATGTCATAAGTTACCATGTACAATGACAATAAAGGCTATCTATCTATCCATCTATCTATTCATCTATCCATCTATCCATCCATCTATCCATGATCTATCCATCCATCTACAACAGTGTTTCTCAACGGGGGTGGTACCGCCCCCCAGGGGGCGTTCAGAAGATGATGGGGGGCGTTGGAAGCAATATTTTGGAAAGGGGGGCGTTGAGGTGCCCTTGGGGGGCGTTTGTTTGAAAGCTAGTTTAAACCAAAGATTCACAATAACAACACATGTTTGCACTTAAACTACTAAAAAAACAGTGGTCTGCAACATTAAAAGCTGCCAGTTTACAGCACTGCGACTGGACGAGACGGGTATCATAACTCTTCTGTGCTTCTGTCAGCTTTGTTTGGCGCAGCTCCGTGCTGCCTTCATGGAAACGGGACATCAGAGCATCATCTTAAATGAGCTCTGTACTACGTGAAGCTGCGTTCAGATAAGAAAAAAAAAAGCAATCGCCGCGACGTCCTGTTGTATTCTTTAACCCCCCCAGTGTAGCACAAGTAGACTTTATATTTCACAGTAACAGTTTTTCGTCAGATGGTTTATAGAACACAACGTTTCCTACTGTACCTGAATGCAGCTTCATTTCACGGAGAAAGAGAGAAAGAAAAGAGACGTGCGAGAGATATTGACTGTGCTTTGTTGTTTGGCAAACATTTAGCTGTTCCCCAAACTCCCGGGCAGTTCAGGGCTTGTGTTTGGGGTTTTCAAACTTTCTTATGGAAGCTGATAGAGGAAGTGATGTCACTGTTTACTGTAGGCTACGGGACTCTCACACCTCCACAAAACACAGCGCAATGTGGGGTTGCGTTTTTTTTCTGCTATTTACTCGCAAGACAGGCGATAGGAAACCTAGACTCTTCTAAACTAGACTCTTCTAACCTAGACCCTTCTAACCTAGACCCTTCTAACCTAGACTCTTCTAACCTAGACCCTTCTAACCTAGACCCTTCTAACCTAGACTCTTCTAACCTAGACCCTTCTAACCTAGACCCTTCTAACCTAGACTCTTCTAACCTAGACCCTTCTAACCTAGACCCTTCTAACCTAGACTCTTCTAACCTAGACCCTTCTAACCTAGACTCTTCTAACCTAGACCCTTCTAACCTAGACCCTTCTAACCTAGACCCTTCTAACCTAGACTCTTCTAACCTAGACCCTTCTAACCTAGACTCTTCTAACCTAGACCCTTCTAACCTAGACCCTTCTAACCTAGACTCTTCTAACCTAGACCCTTCTAACCTAGACTCTTCTAACCTAGACCCTTCTAACCTAGACCCTTCTAACCTAGACCCTTCTAACCTAGACTCTTCTAACCTAGACTCTTCTAACCTAGACCCTTCTAACCTAGACCCTTCTAACCTAGACCCTTCTAACCTAGACCCTTCTAACCTAGACCCTTCTAACCTAGACTCTTCTAACCTAGACCCTTCTAACCTAGACTCTTCTAACCTAGACCCTTCTAACCAATACTCTTCTAAGCATTAAAAAACGTCTCTCACTAACTTTCAAAGGTTGTAAACTTATTTCCATTTGGCAGTAGGTGTCGTTTGTCATCACCAAAATACTTTTCTGTGTGTGTGTGTGTTTGTGTAATTCTTCTGCTTTTACCCCTTGATAATTGCCAGCTTGTTTTCCATTGGAACAATGTGATTTTACATTTGAATGAAAAATAGATTTGAATGTTAAAGGAACACGCCGACTTATTGGGAATTTAGCTTATTCACCGTAACCCCCAGAGTTAGACAAGTCGATACACACCCTTCTCATCTCCTTGCGTGCTGTAAAGCTGTCTGACGGCTCCAGCAGCATCAGCCCATAATAGAACATGCAGGTGAATGGTTCCAGTAATCCTACTGCTCCGAATAAGTGACAAAATAACACCAACATGTTCCTATTTACATGTTGTGATTTGTAGAGTCACAGCGTGTACAAAAACAACGGTAACATGAGACACAGCCATCTTCCACCGTAAACAAACGGGAACTATATTCTCAGGCGGAAGAATATAAGTTTACTGGGAGTATTATGCTTGCAGCAAGCCTGTCTGAGAATATAGTTCCCGGTTTGTTTTACGGATAGAAGATGGCTGTGTCTCATGTTATGTGTTTTTTTGTAGGCACACACTGTGACTCTACAAATCCCAACATGTAAATAGGAACATGTTAGGCGCTATCTGTCGATGTTCGAGCAGTAGGCTAGTTGGAACCAGTTACCTGCAGGATCTGTGCTAGGCTAAGCTAATGCTGGAGCCGTCAGACAGCTTTACAGCACGCCAAATGTGAAGGGTATATATCGACTTGTCTAACTCCTGGGGTTACGTAATAAAGCTAAATTCCCAATCTGCTCAGCGTCGTTCTAAATTGCTAGCTGTTTCTGATTGGCTACTGTTAGTGTTTGTAATAATAATAATAATAATAATAATAATAATAATAATAATAAGCATAATAATACATTTTATTTAAAGCCATTTCATGACACCCAAGGTCACTTCACAAACAAAAAAGGACATTGAAATTATAGTCATCTTATAAATAATACCTAATTATAGTTTGAATGTTACATATCTAGTCGTTCTGATTGGCTGCTGTTATTTAATTTGAATGTCAAATGGTTGCATTATTTTTAAAAACCTGTAAATATATATATATATATACACATTCTATTCACATGGCTTTTTTGATACATGGGAAACTAATACATGTGTTGTTTGTCATTCAATGATTTGATTTTTTGATTATTTTTTATAACAATAATAACAACAATAATAGGCAGGCTATATTAGGGCGTAATCATTAATATTCGGGGCAATTAGCCTACATAATATTTGATGGGGGGCGGGAGCCGGAAAAAAAAAAAAAGAAAAAAAAAAAAAAAAAAAAAAAAACCAACAAAAAAAAAACTTTATATTAAAGATCTATCTATCATCTATCTACAGTATCTATCTATCCATCCATCCATCCATCCATCCATCCAGTATCTATCTATCTATCTATCTATTAGGGGTGGTACGGTTCACAAAACCCACGGTTCGGTTTGTATCACGGTTTTAGGGTCACGGTTTTCGGTTCTGTACGGTTCGTTTTATTTTTTATTTTAATCTTTAACACTCCAGAATATACTTCAGCATATGATATATAGCTAAAATTAGCATATTGAATGCATGTTGCACAAAACATGCACACAGTGGCAGTTCTATATATTGTTTTATTTCATCATAGGTACCATGAAATCCAAAATGTTCCCACACACCAGACTATAAACGACGCTGGCGCATCCTCCAGCTCTGGGCAGCCTCTCTCCCACTTGACATTTCTGCAGGTGACGCGGATTCGCGCCTGCAGCGCTCCACTCCACTTGAGGAGCGGTCGGCTCGGTGTCTCTCAAAATCTGACGAAAATCTTTTAAACTGACCTTTGTCGATCTGAATTGAAGACAAATTCAGCAACTGCATGGCCTATTTCTCGCTTAAAATGTTTTCAGAAACACGTTTCGGTGAACTATTTTAGTACAATATGAGATCGTATTCTGAACGAGCCGCCATGACAGTCTATTTTGAAATTAGGGACCAGCCAGACCCATGTGACGCGATCGTCCAATCAGCTGCCATGGGTTGCGTTTGTCACGCCCATCCCGCTCGTCATTTCCAGTTAGTGTTTTAACATAGGTGTATAAAGTGGGCACTACGGCAGTAAGAGGTTAGTGCAGCTTAATAACAGTGTACTGACGAACCGTGCGGTACACACATGCTCCGAACCGAGACTAGCGAACCGAGCGGTTCGGGTGTTTTTTCATGAACCGTACCACCCCTACTATCTATCGTAACTACTGTTTCTATCTATCTAGCTATCTATCCATCCATGATCAATCAATCAATCAATCAATCAATCTATCTATCCATTGTAACTACTGTATCTATCTATCTATCTATCTATCTATCTATCTATCTACAGTATCTATCTATCTATCTACAGTATCTATCTATCTACAGTATCCATCCATCCATTTATCTATCTATCTATCTATCTATCTATCTATCTATCTATCTATCTATCTTTCTATCTATCTACAGTATCTATCTATCTACAGTATCTATCTATCTACAGTATCTATCTATCTACAGTATCTATCTACAGTATCCATCCATCCATCCATCCATCCATCCATCCATCCATTGTAACTACTGTATCCATCTATCCATCTATCTATCTATCTATCTATCTATCTATCCATTGTATCAATCGTATCTATCTACCTACCTACCTACCTACCTACCCACCCATCTATCCATCTATCTACCCATCTATCCTTGAGTTTATGAGTGGATGGTTATGTGTGTGTTGTATCTACCTTGGTCGGTGGGGATGAGGGGGACGTCCTTGGCAGCAGGAGACACACAGAGTATCTGGTTGCCATTGACCTGCCCCTCCACCTCCGTCAGGTTGCCGAAGGAGCAGGTGATGCCCGCAGAAAGGTCTGGAACGTGGCTCACCTTCACCAGCAGCTGTATAAGGGGTGGAGGGTCACATGACAACAATGTTTATATGATGTGGCAAAGTTTGATATACACAGTCATTTGAACATGGATCAGTGACAACATGTCAACTTTTCCTACTCAGATTGGAGCACAGCTAAATACAGATATGATGAAACATCTAGACCTGCAACGATTAGTTGACTTGTCCATTAGTCGAGCGAAACAAAATAATCGCCAACTATTTTGGTAATCAATTAATCGTTAAAGTAATTTTACATGCAAAAATGGCAGAAAATTAAATTTTTAGCCCCTCAAATATGACGATTTGCAGCTCTTTTCTGTTTTATATCATATTCAACTTAACATCTTTGGGTTTTGGACAAAACAAGATTTAAAAACATCACCTTGGACTTTGAGGAACTGGGATGGACATTTTCTAGCTTAATTTACCTTAACTAAACAGCTTCGGAGTCATTGGAATGGTTATATGACTTTTTTTCAGGTTGAATGGTGGTCGTTTCGCTTCCCTCTAGTGCCTGTGAGCGGAAAAACCACCCTTGCAACTTTCGGCCGGCGAGACGCCGGCCTCAGCGTCAGGAAGTATCGCGTGATATCAGGTATAGCGATGTAACGAATTGCTTCACGGCACTGCACACATACACGCCCATTCAGGAACCGACTAACAAGGTAGCGATGGAGTTTTTCACACTATCGTCATGGCTGAGCCGGCTAAAAAGAAGCAGAAAGCTAGGAAAGCGTTGTCGGAGGAACAGAGAAAGAGGAAACGGCAGACTGACCGAGCGAGGTCAGGTTTTACACACGTAAACATAGGAGCTGCCAAATATCTATTCCGAAGCTGTAGGGCGAGCTCCATAGAGAAACCTGCGAGCAGAAAGTGAGAAAACAGCGAGGAAATGGCCAAAACTTCATAGCGCCTCTTTAACGGTTTTCTGACATTTTATAGACCAATCGATTAATCGAGAAAATAATCAGCAGATTAATCGAGAATGAAAATAATCGCTAGTTGCAGCCCTAAATACAACAGACTGACGTGTGATGCCTCAGAAATGTTATTTTCGCAAATAAACTGGGAAACCATTCTTATGGCACATCCCTAATGGCATTAGCACTTGCATCTTTGGTAAGCATGAGATATGATATATATTTATGTAAAAAAACACACAAAGCGGACGCGAATGCAGCAGCGTAATAAGCTCCAAACAGAATGACAAATGAACACACTGCTACTGGCAAAGATGTCCATCCACTCTGCTAAGAAATGCTGATGTGTCTTAAAAATGTCATCAACATCATAATAAAGAATATTAAGGCTGTGTTTAGATCTTAAAGCTTTAGTGCGCGATCACGCAGGCTTGTATCATGTGGACGCGCCGACAGTGTTGCTGTCAATACTTAGAATTCCTCATGGGGGAGACAGAAACTACGCACTATAGCTTTAATGTTCCATTTGAGTGCAGAGGATATCATTTCAGAGACAGACATTGTGATTCGGTCGGTGGTCAATACTTAGCTGCATAAAGGACATTGGAAAATTTCTATTTGTGTTTCCTCTTTCTCCAAAGTTTACAAGGACACAAAGATACATGAAAAACAAGGGGGAAAAAAAGAAAAAAAACTTGCACACAATGTGCAGTACATGTGCGATATACTGTAGCACACACATGCAGATGTACATAGAGGCGTTTGAAGTCATTCTCTGGAGAGCATTGACACCGGGGCTGGAGCAATCAGCTGCTCTGCCTATAAATAAATGTATTCTGCGCACGGGGTGTGTGATCTGGCTCTCCAGCCAAGAGAGGCAGCCTGGATAATTATCACCACGGCATTTCACAGCTTTGTTCCATTAGCTGTTATTTTTGGGCCATACCGTTTGAAGTTTCTCTTTGTTTTATCTGCCTCTCACTAAACACCGCAGGGCTACTGGGACAGGCGAGGCAGCTGAGCAGCTTAACTGCAGGCCTTTCAAGAGATGCTGACTGTCTCAGTAGCTGACTACACAGCCTCCCTCGTTAGCTAGCTAACTCCGGTACCCATTGAGAGGAATGATGATGTTTTTTTTTTTTTTCTCCCTTTCTTTTTTTCCCGAGGACCTCTTGTCTTCCCCTGTTTTACTTTCACCGTGTTTGTGTTGCTTCACCCCGAGGTGTGTCAGAGAGATCCTTGATTACAGCAATCACAGCAATCAATGTCTTTTGTTCAACGTAGAATTCCCTGAATAACCTCTCACATTAATTAGCTCTCATCGTTCTGTCAAGACACACATGTACAGATAAACACTCAAAATTCGCACGGTTACACACACACACACACACACAACACACACACACACACACACACACACACACACACACACACACAGCTACAGAAAGTGAGTTTATCTCCGACTGTTAAGCCTTTGCTCTTTTTGTTCTCCTGTCCTCCCTAAAGATGGCAGTGGTGGGTGTTAGTACAGCTTGGCAGCAACAACCAGCCTAATTGGTGGCAGAGTTTTAATAAAGGTAATTTGATTGTTTTCTCTGTGTTTCTATCCATCCTAGTACCCACATGAAGAGGCTGTGTTGTCATGGAGATAGCTGTCTGCCCCCTGTGGAATTTGTGAGTGTTTTTGTGCACGGTTTGGTGAGATGACCCTGTTGCTGGTACAGCTGACACGGAAACAACTGCTAACGTGTTTTCTGGTAAACTGCTGTTTGTAAACCGGGGCAAACAGGGCCAAGTCTACTGAGGGCTAGTTTGAGGATAAGATTATCATGCGATGCAGAGTGAGTCACTGCCAGAGCCACTGGCACGTTTAGCAGGATTTTTGTGATGTTGAAATCAGTTACATTAACGTGGTATCTAACACAAAATACAAGAAAAAGAATCAATGTGCCTGTGCTGACTATCAAACCAGGGAATTGATGTGCACTTTCAAGAGGTCTGGAGCAGTCGGCTGTAATCTGTCTGCCATCATTCCATAGAGCTCTCTAGCATTTGGTCCGTAGGACTAAACCGCCAAACTATTACAACTGAGACCTTTTTGTTGGATTATATATGCATGCAATAAAGGTATGCCTTATACTCTGATATAATAAATATACTATATTAGATATACAAATATCTATCTCTGTATAAACAGAGAGTGCACGCTCGTACTGTAGATAGAAATACAGAGCTCACAAAGCACCACTAAACAATAGCTCAGCTTAATACTACACGGCATGCTTATACCTACATTTTCTCTTGTTACACCAAAAGCGCACAAAATTGACACAATTGTAAACTGTTAAATAACCAAAACCAAACGCTGCTGAGCACCACAGTATTAGACATTTGCCATTCTGACATGTCAAAACCCTAAGGAAATAACTCTGGATAGAAAGAAAAATGTGCTCTCTTTTGTGTTTTGGATAAATTGACCCTTTCACAGCGTGGGTATATAAAGACCCCAATTGCATGTCCACGCGTATACATCAGAACGTGCACATGCAGAGCCTTTCATTGATGCTCTATTTGCCTGTTTTCGCTCAGTCCATGTGGAAATACTGCACTGTACTTAGCTGCTTTTGGACAACTTTAACACCTACACACCCGCCCACACAAACATGTCTTGGCACACATATTGACTGCTTTGTACCAAGTGAGCATATGCACACTGAAACGCCCACGGAGAGCTCTTATGAACCTTCCCATCTAATGTTTATGCATCAACCACAATCAAGACTAGGCAAACTGTTATGTGGGATCTTTTAAAATGTTCTGCCTCGGTTTGTGGGTAGGGGATATGTAAATGAGTGCTAATTTTTCATGGTGGTGCGTGCAAGTAGTGGTTGAGATTGCAGGTGTTTGGCATTTTGTATGTGTGTGTGTACTGTATATATAGGGATGTGTGTGTGCGTGTGTGAACTTACAGGTACGCTGGGCTCTGACACCGCAATGCTGTCTGGGTACACACTGGCCTTCACACACTGGTTGAGAGAGGCAGCGAAGCGGTACGGCTCATCTGCACGCTCACACCGGTTCCTCTGAGAGCAGCTGAACAGAGACGAGAAGGAGGGACAAAGAAAGAAAGAAAGAAAGAAAGTAAGAAAGATCTTACTGGTATTTGTTTTTGTTTTTTTCAAAAGGAACATAAAGAAAAAGAAAAAGAGAGGCTACTGTATAGAGAAAACTTTAATTAGACTTGATTGTTACCAAACTAAAACATAAGCAATTCAATCAACGAATACATTTCAAGAACAAGAGCTGCTGCCACACTTATAATAGGAGGGAAAATAAGAACAATGAAAAGTATAGAAAAGGTATGAAAAAAGTGAAACAATAACAACAACAGTGATAGAAATAAATGCTCATGTTACAATAAATGCTGCAATGAAAATACTACAATGAAGTGACAATTGAAGTTGGGGTAAAAAAGACAAATTGCCAGAGTTAAAATTCATTTAAAACCCTATCCAACAACAGAAGGAAGAGGAGGGAAAGATGAAGATTGAAAATGTCAAAAAAACTACAACTTTGTTGTAATAAGCATTAAAAAATATGAGGAGGAAATAATGCTGTGTCAGTGTCTCCTCGACCTGATGTTGACGGCTCACCTTTGTCTACAGAATATATGACAGGAATGACCACCTGACATGACTGATCATATAAATAGCATGAATAATCACCCCTGCTTCTACTTGACACATTGTATGGACCAGTGTTGTAGCCGAGTCACCAAACTGTTGAGTCCAAGTCAAGTTTCGAGTCCCCAGTTTTCGAGTCCAAGTCCGAGCCACCAAAGAAGTGTCCGAGTCAAGTCCAAGTCGGGTCACCATTACTTGAGTTAGAGTCCAAGTCACGAGTCCAGAGAATATCGGCTCGAGTCCAGGACTCGAGTACACCATCTAGGCATGGACCGGTATACGATTCTGACGGTATGGTAACCTTCAGCAAAAATTAAACGGTTTCACGGTATTGCAATTACAGCTTTAAAATGTATTTTTATTTTGAAACACACTGCACACTGGCAGAGAGAAAGAGTTACTGAACTGCACTTTCTGTCCTTGAAGACTCCTATAAAACAGCTCATACCTTAGGAACGGTATGACAGAAAATGTTGGTGGTTTTGAAACCATGACTTTTTCAAACCGCGGCACACCTTGAAACCGTTAACAGGCCCATGCCTGACTCCTTCACTGCCTATTACACATAAAAGTAGTCAGAAACTTCATCCAACTTCCAAGTCCTATGTCATGAATGCACATGTCCAATTACATAAACACTTAAGTCAGAGTTCAAGTCCAAGTCAGTGCGCGAGTCCAAGTCAAATCACGAGTCCAGAGAATAGCTACTCGAGTCCGAGTCCAGGACTCGATTACTCCAGCGTTTCCTCTATGTTGATTTGACCGTGGCCACGCCACGGCGACATTTCTGCCCCCCACGGTATCAGAAATAGGGCTGCATTGTTAGAGTGCATGTCGGAGAATAGCGCGGTCACACGGCAGAAAAGGGAGAAAGGAAAAAGAGGCGCTGTCCGGATGATAAGCCAGTTATGTTCCTGCGTGTACGTCCTTGAGAATTTTAAGTGGTATGACTTATGTTGTCAGTTCATTAAAGCCTGGGCTTGCAAATTTAAATTAAGTTAACTGGCGATTTTCGTTATTTGTATTCTTCACCTGCTAGCTAAATTGCACGCGGCTGTTGATTCGATATAATAGCGATTGCTCAACGGACTTGCTCACGTTTGTATTTTAGGTGCATTATTTACATGCTGAAGTAGTTACACTGCATTAAGATAATGTCATTAATAGTGGGTTTATTGTTCTTTGCTACAGAATGCTTAGCCTATATGTCAAGATCAAAGTTGTCCTGTATAGTAACTCAAAAAATACAGTTCAATCACAACTGAAAATATGCCTCATTGTGTGTGTGAATAGAGGTGAATAAATATATTTGTTTGTGTTGCAGCGAAGTGTCAGTTCCATTTCGAGGGGGGGGGACCTATAAAAAATCCTAAAGGAAACACTGTACTCCATCACTGGTATGGACCCATTCTAATTAATAGAAGTGCATTTCATCCACGTCTTGATCCTCCACCTTTGTCTTAAGACATCTGGACTCATCATCACTGACTACCGAGAGAACTCCACCAGATGGCTTCTCTTCTCTTCCTCTCTCAGTCTTCATGTTGTCTGTGATAGTCATGTAGATGTGTTTATTTTGTTTTGATGAAAAGCTGTAAATCTCCCAATATCTAAAGTCTGGCTGAGTTATGGTTATTTGTTACCAGACTGTTTTTCCTCTTGTTTTGCAAAATATATGGCATATTGAAGACGTAATAGGAAACCGTTTTGTTGGATTGATTAAAAAAAAAAAAAAACAATTAAAAACGTGTAAATATTTCATGACACTTCTGTCATCAATAGCAGCTGGCTTGTAGCTCTAAAGGTTTTATAAAATAGTCTGTGATCATGGCCTCCAGGAAGCTATGACTTGACGGCAGCGCATTTCATTTTCAGGATAATCGCCGCTGCCGGATGTTCCGTCGCCGTGTTTTGCCGATGAGTCTAACTCCGTTCTCTTCGGGAAACAACAACAGGCTTCGAGCTAACAAGCTACACACGCTGATTTTTGAAGAAATTTTGGATCGTGCAACAAGGCAGGCCTGCTTGGTTCTTTCGGGGAATGATTGTAAAGATTTGCATTCGCTCTCCAACTGGGACATTTTGGGTCTGGCGGGGATTTGCTATGGACAAAATACACACGGCGATACACTGGTAAGAGGAAATTTAAATAGCTCACATTACTGTACTGTGTGAACAGTTAACCTTCATTTAATAGCATATGTGGTGTTTTTTGTTGCGGGGTGCAAATGTTCCATCAAAACGTTCCTTCCTGAGACTATTTTGCAGAGCCGCCACTGCTGCGTCCGGAGCTTAGTACAGCCCTATATGATTGTGATTGGTTTAAAGAAATGCAAACAACCAAGCGCGTTTTTTCTCCTATCCTAGAATGTATGTGTGGTGTAGTCAGACTTTGCTCTGCAGCGCTTTAGAGACAGACCGGCAATGCGAGACTAACTCCTAATAAAGCACAGAAATGAGTGGTGGCACCAGAAGTGGAACCACTGCCTCCAGTGGGTCATTTATAACACCGTACTACCATAAACTAGGAAGCCACAGCACTAAGCACCACACACCCAAATTATATCCTTCAATCATCACGTAACTTTGGAGACATGACTAGTGCAAATTACACACCGTTCACTCATAAAGATCTTAATGGTCAGACAGTGTATCAAGTACCAGGTGACACCCCCACAATCCACCACATCCCTCATTAAAACTCAGCCACCGCCTCCTCCCTCTTATTAAAACTGTGTGTTCCCTCCACCCTATTACACCAAAGGCTCTCTATCCTCATCCAACCCAGCAGTCTAAGTGTCTGGCTAACTGGCTGTCTGGTCGCAGCAGCGCTAATTGGACTCCGATGGGTCAGCCGCTGTCCGTGGTGCTGATGTGCCACTACAAACCCTGTCCATTCTCCCTACCCTGTGTTTGTGTGTGTGTGTGTGTGTGTGTGTGTGTGCGCGCGCACAGTTCTGTAGTTGTGCGTGTCTGTGTGTGTGTGTTAGGGCCTATATCATGCTTCTTAACCACATACTCTCACACATACTGACTCTAAGCTACATCTTCATCCACAGCTTTTGTGTGTAATTATGTTGTCAGAAGTTCAAGCCATATCCAGCAGACTCACATGAACAGGCACACACACACACACACACACACACACACACACACACACACACACACACACACACACACACACACACACACACACACACACACACGCACAGTACTCTCTACGGATTTTAGAGAGCACGGAAGTGTAGAATAACTGTAGTAGTGTGAATCTCTCACTGGGAAAGGGGGCCCACTGGGGCAGGATTTCTTATTTTGTATGTACAATTTTCCAAAATGATCACCTGGTTTCCCCCATCACCACTTCAGAAACTCTGTTTCTACATTTTAAATGTGACATTTTCATTGTTACTCTTGATATGCATTCTCCTACCTTTTCATTTTACAAAGACTCTGGTTGGAATTCAGATTTCATCAACACTCTGGAGACTTGAATGCGTTTAAACATCATTGGTGTTTTAATAATATCGTCGGTTCTGTAGTTGATGAAGGTCTTTTTTCGTTGAGTTGAGTTTTTGCAAGATATATTATTTTTTAACAAAAACTGGGATTTCAATGCATTGCTACTTTATTTAATAACTGTGTCACTGTTTCATTTAAACTACATATTATACATATGTAAATAAAGTGCTTTTGTGAAAATGAAAAAAATCTCCATGTCTCTCTCCCTTTTGCCTCACGTGTTCCCAAGTTGAAATTTGGACACCTTTCGAAGGCAACGTGTTACTCCGTCTGCAATTTAACAAGTCTTTTACACCCACAATGGCAGCAGAAAATGATACTTAATGTGCTTTCAGGTGTGGACTGCGGCACAATGTTTTATGCATGTCTCCGAGCTGTACGGGTACAGATGCAAAAACCTGGGCGGTCATTAACTGACAAAAAGTCCTGCATTGATTTTCCTCACCGTGATTTAAAAAAATAAAAAATAATAATCATTTCGGTGGGGTGAAGTAAGATGAAAGCTCTGCGAGGGGGTGTGGCAGCACGGATGGGAGGGGTGCAGGATGGCTGCTGTTGCCATGGTTTCAGGAGATGGCCATTATCTCTGTGTAGTTAGAAGCTGACCCCTTTGCCTCTCTCATTAGCTGAAGTGCATGCCACTGGGTGTTGACTAGAATCCAGCCTTCCTCATATCCCCCTCCCCCTTCCTGACCCCCATCCTCCTGTCGGCCCAGGCCTGTCACTCAGTAGTTCGCCGATGCTTTGTGTTCCATCACTCACATTCCTCCTTCAGGGGGGTGGCTCACACGGAGAAATAAGGTGTTAAAAGGTGATACGCACAGTGAAGAAACACACATACCCACAAACATGAACACTTTTGCCTCCATGTTTTGTATAAGCACAGATAGGCAGTACAAATGCATGCAGTTCGTTCAGCCTATCTTTTGGAATAAGCAGCTATTTTCCCTCCAGCGGCTGCTGGAGGCAGTCAGCCAGGGTCTTGGGCTTCCTAAGCCCTGTCCATGGTGCTGAAGTAGCTGCTTCCTCTTCCATCATGACTACTCTCTGACAGCTACAACTCCAGTGCACTGTAAGATTGCAGTTGTAGTAGCAGTCGCATTTCATGCAGTCATGTAAGGTGAGTAAGAAAACTAAAAAAAATACACGTAAAAAAAGCAAAGGAGAGTGTAGTGGCAAAATTCAACTTAGTATTAAATCCACTTCAGTATGTTAGCAGTAGGCAGATTGGTCTCGACTTCTTTCGTTAATTAGTTTGCAACCACGGAACCAAAGAATAGACGCCACATCAGCTTGTTGCGCTTTACGAATTTAATGGCAAACTTTCCTGTTCAGTGTTTCTCCCCGACAGGAATCCACATTGAAAATGTCTAACTTCTTGTTCTTTCCAACTTTTCTTTTATGTTATGTTACATTACGTAGCTGTCAAAAAAAATTTTGCTCCACAGCTACCGCTGACCCACTAAAGAACTGTTTTCTTCTATCTGACCAGAACAGACACTGCGCAGTAGCTCACAAAACATAGAAACGGAGTAAATTCAATTTGTCACAATAAAGGCCTATCCAATACCCTTTGTTGAATGCACTGTACATTAACAGCAAAGAACTGTAATAATATAGACATTTAAACATGAGCAAATACAAACACAACTCTCAAAGTTATTTTGAGTTAACTTTGTCTCCTACAGAGAGCACATAGTTTTTTGCTGTGGCAGTTTGTGTGGGCTGCACTGTCGGAATTGGAGCTCTGAGGTTAAAATAAAGCCTTGACACACACATATGTACTGTAATCTAACTCACTAACCTATACATCTAACGTACAGTTTAATTTGTAGTGTTGTGCGGGTGCTAAAGCACTTTTGACATCGTGGGAGGGTGAGCAGAGCAGAGGTCAGACCTCAGAGTTTGTTCCACCAATTGCTAAATCTTATTCTGTTGCTCTGGACAGCCGATTACACATCTCATCTCTGCTGCTGGGCCAAGCTTTGACAGATACCCAGGTGTATGAATATACACACACCCATTCACATATGACACATGGACACAGACCATAGTCACGCAGACAAATAATGTATTCACTCAAACGTGCACAGACACGTACATAATAACACTAATAGCAATACAGTAATAACCAGGCCCACGCAGAATCTGTAGAGTTTTCTTTTTCTTCTTTAAAAAAAAAATAAAACTCAGAATGTTAACACATCTTCACCACAAGCTGAAAAACAGTCCGCTAAATTCCGCAGATTTTCATTCTGGATCACCACTGACAACTAAAATCAGCAGATTCCGTTTGACTCTGGTAATGACATACAGTCCCATGCACTAAATCCTTCATACATGTATGCACACCTTTATGCACACCTTTACACACACACACACACACACACACACACACACACACACACACACACACACACACACACACACACACACACACACACACACACACACACACCTTGCAGAGCAGGAGAGGCAGACGAACAGAAAAGATTCCTGTTCTTCTATCCCTCCTCCCCTTCTCTTACCACATCTAAGGACTTCAATGAAAGTGTGAAGGCTTGTCTGATTGCAGCTCTAGCTGCAAGTACCGTGTTTAAAGACAGAGAGAACAGAGGGGGAGCCATTTTAAAATCACCTTTCTTTCCCTCACTAAAGCCAGACCACAAACGCCACACAGAAAAGGAAAATGAGAGCCGAGCACCGACGCTTTGGTGGGCAGAGTGGAGGGCTGAAAAGAAGCAGGGTGGGAAGATGGGAGGCACAGAGAGGAAGAAACTAGATGTATATTGAATATTTGATGGTGCTTGACAAAGTTTTACTAGTCTTAAGTGGTAAGCCATTATCTTAGAAAATCATCATCATAGCGTCTGGCGCCCAAGACGATTGTGAAGAAATGCCAATAAACCAGAGCACGTTTATCTCCTATTCAGGAATATTGTGTTGGCTAGCAAGACCCTCCTACGCAGCGCTGTGGAGGAAGGTCTGGCAATGCGAGACTAAGTGAGCAGTGATGTGCAGGGCTGTGCTGCCTACACACACTACCTCCATCAGTCAGTGTTTTATGCTCATTCTGAGTTGTTCCAGGCATTTGTTTCTAACTGCTGCATCCTTAAACTGTGCAATTAATCGAATTGTGATCGTCACTTCAATTTCAGGCTCCTAACGATCACAAAAGCAATGTTATGGAGACAAACGGTTATTTTGCATGTTACCTTTTGGAAATTTCACAGTTCAAGGTGTTGTCACTGTTGATTTGTTTAACTGTTTCACTGTTTTTTAAAGTTCAATAAATGCAACATCTTTCCAAAAGTCAATGAGTAATCGTGTTAAATAATCATGATTTTAAAGTGCTCATATTATGCTAATTTTCAGGTTCATAATTGTATTTAGAGGTTATATCAGAATAGGTTTACATGGTTTAATTTTCAAAAAACACCATATTTTTGTTGTACTGCACATTGCTGCAGCTCCTCTTTTCACCCTGTGTGTTGAGCTCTCTGTTTTAGCTACAGAGTGAGGCATCTCACTTCTATTCCATCTTTGTTGGGAGTTGCACATGCGCAGTAGCTAGGTAAGGACTACTAGCCAGTCAGAAGCAGAGTATGAGGGCGTGCAACGCAAGTCCCTTTGGGGTGGACTTTGGGCTTTTTCACTTTGTAAACCTATAACATGCACAAAAAAGATATATAACACAATAAAGGAAAGGGAAAATGCCAAAAAGCATAATATGAGCACTTTAACATTGACCAGAATAATTGTGATTTCTTCCATAATCGAGCAGCCCTAACCGTGAGAACATCCATTTCAAACACATACCACAGGAGGTAAGAAGGAAAGTGAAGGAGGAATAATAATAAAATGTGTTTTTGAAAAAAGCAGGTTTGGTAAACCGCACCAGCTCCGGTTGCTGTGTGGGCTGAGGCTGACATGTGAGGGCACAGTTTGAAAGCTAACGTAGTGTACAGTTCATGTCAGGGGTCAAAGCAACCAATGCAGCTCATGGTCCGTCTCCTGTGGCGACTGATAATGTCACTGCAGGACAGCTCCTACAGGACACAGAGCACAGTATGCCCTCAACCCATTCACTTCATCTTCTCACAGATCGGGAAGCTATTGTGGTGTAAACTTGAGTCGACTCGTATAAAAACACACTCACAGGCACATGCGCGCCAGCTGGAAGGGTCATGGGTACACAAGTTGCGGTACTTGCACCAGTGGCAGCGGAAGGCACTGTTCACACATGACAGACACCTGCACGAACAGACACACACAAACACGTATGGTTTATGCAAACGCAGTGTGTCAGACTCTGTTAAAGATATCGGGCGAGGGGAAGGAAAAGGAGAGAGTGAAGAGGAGAGACCATTGCTCAGTGCTCTGCATCAAGCTACAGCTCCACTTGCGTGGGCTGAGTAGAGAGAAAAAGCAGCGCGGGGATGGAAGCATCTCAAAAAGAAAATGAGTGAGCAAGCAAGAGATACAGACACACTGGGGTTTATAGGATCATAAACTGTATTATATGCAGGGCTGTGCAATGAATCTAATTTTGTTCGCGTTTTCGGCTCCTAACGATCACAAAAACAATGTCACTGATTATTTTGCACGTTACATTTTGCAAGTAAACTCTAATTTTGTCTTGTGTTCTGAAAGGGAATTCAAAAAGCTCACACGGTCAGAGTATTCAGGGAAATTTCACAGTTCAAGGTGTTTTCACTGTTGATTAGTTTTCAATAGTTCAATAAATGCAACATCTTTCCAAAAGTCAATGAGTGATCGTGTTCAATAATCGGGATTTCAATATTGACCAAAGTAATTGTGATTTTGATTTCTTCTTTTTTTCCCTCACAATCGAGCAGCCCTTATTATATATGTACTGTACATACTGGTGCAGTATTTCAGCCATCACGTAGCCATCGTGTACTGGCTCTGTGTGCTAGGAATCTATGGAAATAATGATAGACCTACATGTTTGTGATCGATATCTCATTAGGCCCAATTGGTAAGATGGATGCAGCCTCCCTCTGACTGCTAACTGTGGCTGTAGCTGATGAGACGGCCATTAGACACTCAGTCTGACATCCACAATGGGCTGAAGCAGCCATTTTCATTGCTGGGCTAATTGTTGTTGCCACTGGTAAATTAGAGGAGATTTTATGGCTGCTGTTTGACGTCATTCGTAGGAGTGTAATGATTGCGTGAAAAAAAAAAAAAAAAAAATCACTTGTAGTTATAAAAATAGGGCTGTGGCGTCTGGTTTTAAGTTGCTAAATGACTTCTTGTCTGAAATCCCTACCTCCTTTCTCTTAAAACCATGGGTCTGTTAAAGAATTGTCTGTGTCCCAAACCCTGTCTCTTGCAGTTGACAAAATGTACCCATATAATGTGCTCCGAACCAGGATGCTAAACAAAAGGGTTTGACAGCGTTTAAGCTCATAACACCAATTTGAGACAAGTGGACAGCTGTGCCGTTCAGGCTGCTGTGTGGGTTGTTACTGAAACAGATCTGAGCAGTTCAGCCACATGCAGACTGACAGTACAATGCAATGCAGAATCACAGTGTAGTAGTAATATGTTATTCTGCTTAGAGCAACCTTCAAATGCTGACTCACTGTCTGCTGGGGCCTACTACACCAATAGCCCTAAGCTGTCATCCACACAACAAACTAGCGCTGATTTCGACATACTGAACAGAATTTCCTCGGCACATATCACATGATCATTAGTCTCGCATTGCCAGACCTATCCCCACAGCGCTGTGGAGTAAGGTCTGGCTACACCACACCACATATACATTCTAGGATAGGAGAAAAAAAAAACCGCTCTGGGTTGTTTGCATTTCTTTAAACCAATCACAATGGTCTTGGGCGGCGCTAAGCTCCGGACGCAGCGGCGGTGGCTCTGCAAAATAGTCTCGGGAAGGAACTCATTTTGGTGGAACATTTGCACCCCGCAAAAGAAAACGCCACATACAATATTAAATGAAGTTAACTGTTGACACAATACAGCGACGTGAGCTATTTAAATTAGCGGATACATGGTTAAACCTCATTAGCTCTAACTAGTGTATCCCGGTGTGTTCTTCGTCCACAGCAATCCCACCAATCGGTCCCGAAACGTCCCAGTTAGAGAGGAAATGCTGTAAACTTATTCTTTGTAAATCTTTACCATCATTCAGCGAAAGAGCCACGCAGGCCGATCTTATTGCACAAACCACATTTTCTTCTAAACTCGCCATTTTCAGCGTGTAGCTTGCTAGCTCGAAGGTTGTCGTTGTTTCCCGAAGCGAACAGAGTTTGAGAACGGCGACACACAGAGAGTAGCGGTAGGTGAGGGACGTGCGTCAGGCAATTATCCTGGAAATGTACTTGCGTTGATCCAGACTACATAATCATTCACTACTTCAGTCGAGATGTAACTCTTATAATGAACAGTATTATAGCAAAACTCGCTACACTGGTCAACTGCTGACCTTGTCACTGGATCTCAGCCCTTAAGACAGAGTGTCCACACTAATCCTGACAAATCTCAACAAAACCTTCTCCTGGAATGTGTGAGCTGGCTGAGCGGATGGAGGGAGAACAGAGTGATGTGGTAGTAGTGACATTTTGAGATGGAAAAGCCTCTTTTTTTGGGGCATGATGATTAGAGAGCTAATCTAACGGCGATGAGAAGCAGGGAGCGACGGAGACAAAGCATCGCCGCAGCTCCGTGTTTTTGGATTGTGGTCAGACGGAGGCTGAACCACCCATTCACAGGACTGCGACTGGAGAGCGCTCGAGATGATGAGCTCCCTTTGAGCCGCAATCAAAAACGCTACTCTGTTTTGTGGGCCGATGAGTGTGCGGCATCAAACACTCTCTCCCTCTCTCATTCTCTTCCCCTCATTCTTCCCCCCCCCCCCCTCCTATTCTTCGTGCATTCAGTGGATGCCTAGCAGCTGCTGGTAATTAAAGGACTTTAGAGTCTCACACCACACTGAATCAGAGGAAGAAGAAAGAGAGCAGAAAGACAGGGAAGACAGAGACGCCACTCCTGGCCAGCCCAAAGCCTCCCTCGCATTCTCTCCTTCTCCTCATCATCGCAAACCAACCTAATGTCCTCCTATGTTCCTAATTAGCCACCTTAGAATGCTGCACTTCAATGAGCGTCCGAGCACAAACATAAAGAAAATAGGGGGGGGGCACAGTGTTTGGAGGAGGAGAAAAGAGGATGGATATTGTGGATGGCAGCTGTAGAAGGAGGGAGGGGGAGGGGGGGGTGATCAAAGTGATGGGTGTTGGTGTGTGGCAAGCCAACCATCTCTGGAGTGAGGAAGAGCTTATTCCAGAGGGAAGAGTGTCTAAATGGGAGACAGCGCGGCAGTGAGCTGAGAGGAGATGAGTGGCATAGCTTACGTGCTAGCTTTGCCGTAAGGGAGGTGCACGCAAACATGGGAGAGGGAGAGAAAGATCATTTTATAAAACCAACAGTGGCTCAGGGATAGATGATGAAGAACTGGAGAAATGGAAGGAAAAGGGGGCAGAGGGAAGCGGTAGGGATCACAGCTGTGGATGGCACCACGGCTGGCAAGAAATGTAATTTTGGTTGTGTGGGATAAGAGGAGCTCTTTACCAGAAGGGCGCAGCTGCTTTTCTCCAGCGGTATTTGACAGATACTTCCTTCTACTCTTGGTTAGGTTGTACATTCATGCGGTCCTAGTGCTAACTAAACCCATGTAGCTAACCCCTTTCAGGTCCACAGGTATTATCTCATTTTACTTTGCTAAGTCGTTAGTTGTGTTTCCATTAAAATCCTGTGCAAATGTCTAAACGTCAGGGCAAATAAGTGCCCATTTCCATCAACTCTCTTGCGAGTAGTTCAAGAGGACTTGACAAGATTACATAATTAATTGAGCACCTGCAACTCCATTACATTTCAATGCTGCTTCCCACATAAGAGATGTCTTTTTTGATCTGTGATGTTTTATTTCAGCCGCTACTATAGAAAGTGAGGCGTGTCTGGATTTGAACCGGGGACTAAGCAGTTACGTACACCCCAAACACCCCACTTATGCAATGACATGAATGCTTTGTCTACAGTAGAAGAAGCTCAATCGCATATTTTCGTTTCGTTTTTTTATTTAATCCCTGGCATTTGCATCCTCCGTTTATTATGCGGAAATGCACATGCAAGTCCACAGAAGTCCACACGAGCAGCAGAGAGAACAACTATTCCTCCTTTAACTTCTTCTCCTCTCTGCGGTAACTCAGCCAGAGCTGACAGGGGTCCTGCCACACTCATTGCAGGGTCAGGACAGAGAAAGGGGTATTAGGGCCAGAGACAGGTGGCACGAGGGTCCGCTGCACTGAGAGAACAGATGGCTGATCTGACGCGAATCGGGGTGCTGACCTTTTCTCCCCACGGTACAGTACAGCGGTCCACACAAGTGTTTGTGCTTGTACACAAAAATCAAACCCACGTGCGCACGCACACGTGCACACACATTCAGACACAAGCCCCCGCGCACTGACTCAAGAAGGCATTTACACACCAAACAGCTGTTCCCGCCTCACAGCTGCTTTCACCAGAACAGCTTAAAAAAAAAAGAAAAAATCACCTTTTAGCATCACGCTGTGGATTCAAATTCCTACTAACCTAAATTACTTCATTCCCTATTACACCTACACAAAAGCATATGATTAACAGCCTAGCACGGAGGCTAATGTTGTGGTAAATGATCCCTGTGTGAAGGCACGCAGACTGCAGAGAATACGGAGCTTTAGCTGGCCCCTCCTGTACCTCGGCAGGCACATGCTGAATTACCTTGTCGTGAGGCAATTATTTGTCCTGTCCCAGCTTTGGAGTGATGTAAATTACTTTAAGTGCACTTTGCCGGGCCCGCCATCACGATAATGATGATTGCGGCAGGGCTCTGACACACACAAATATTCAGCTATACCTTTAGAGAGAGGGGTTGCATTCAGGAGGGGCTGTAAGTGGGGAATTCAAGACATAGAAGCTGAAAAGAAACGGAGACTGATGAGAGTATGTGTGTGCTTAAGAAACAAAGAGGGGAAGATGGAGACAGAGCATAGTATGTCTTTCAGCTTCTTTAGTAGTGAGTTGTATTCATGTTGTGTCCCAGTATACCCTCTCCATCCTTTCATCTAATAAGTTAAATTTAAAGATGAATGACTCATACCCAAAATACAACAAATATACCTGTTTTTCAAGCTCATTTATTAAATAAAAAAATGAAATTTTTCCTCCTGTCTGGCTTTCTAGAAGTTAGTTTTGTTGCAGTAACGTTTCAGCGCCAGCAGGTGTCACTCATGGCTTCTATGCTAATTCTTATGACTGCTGTTTTTTTTTTTTTCTTTCTTTCTTTCAGTGAAAGGTAAATATCTTCCGACTTGCTCGGAACAGGCACCACAAATATATTTCGGCTTCACCAGATGTTCATTTAACATGCAGAGAGACACAGCAACATGCATATATGGTAGTTGGAAGCAGGAGAACTCGTCAAATGATGAGTCTTTTTGGTCTGTTCTTGTGTGTCTTTTCAAATTCCAGTAAGTCGTACACCGATTGAATGGTTTCATTTCCTGTTAATATCAAGTCATGTCAGAACAGGGCAGTAGTCACTATGGCAGCGGCAAGTCGCTCTGAACCGGCTCTGCACCTCTGAGGCACAACTGTCCATATCCAGACAGACACCGTCTCCTATCCTCATACTCCATTTGATGTAAAGTAAACATGAGGAAAAAAACCTGCCTGCCTTTGTGAGAGGGGCCACTTTGGAAGATGTCTAACAAAATCTGTATGTAAAGTATCTGCAAACTGACTGGAAGATGATTGAGCCATACTCACATATTATGCAGGACACACCAACCGCAGTGTGGGTCCCCGGAGCTCAAACACTCTCCACAGGTCCCGTACTGCTCGCAGGACTCGATCGGAACTTGGGTAACCTGAAAGCACATGAAAGGGCCAGGGTTAAAGCAGGGGATTTTTTTTAAGTGTCAAGGAAGGGCTGGGGGGGAGGGGAGAAATATTGGATAGGATAAAACAACACAATATACCACCCCTGCACTCCACCTTCTAGCCCCGCCCCTGGGTCAAAGTGCAGCACAACACACATCATATGATGCAAAAAAAAGAAGCCTCTGGGTATGTGTGTGTGTTTGTGTGCGCTAAAGGAACGCTCAGTCAGTCACACACTAACAAGTATTGGACAAGTATTTACTTACATAGTATATTACTTCAGATACATGAAACAAAACCAAACCTCTTCATTTATAGAGAGCCAAAGTCCTTCCCCATTCCTGTGGACCACCATAGCACCTTATTTCAGAAAATAATTATGTATGGTAGTTCATTGGGGAGATACTAATTCTTTTTTTGATCCCGTTTGAATTGAGCGGTGAATTACACATATGATGTTTGTCAGTTTAAAAAGGTAATTTTCCGATGCAACAAAGTCTTAGTTTGTTGTAAAACGGTTGAAGTATAAGACTGTGAATATGCGTAATAAGAAAGACTACACACTTCACAGTGAAGCCACCGCGTTTTGGGTGTTTCGTAGCGGGATGTAAAAGTTACTCACAAAGGCAACGGATCTCGCTCGTTCTCTCTCTTCCCGGCTGATAAAAGACGCTGGGTAACACACATCAGGTAAGATAACGTTACACGCGTTGCGGAACCGAGCTAAGCTAGCGAGGGGGCGAGCAAGGGGTCGTATATCGCCGAGACGAGACATGTAGTTCCCGGAGCGGTTTCACATTAAACTAAGTGGTACTACTATTAACTGAGACCTTCTTCAGTTGCAAAATTCTCTTTTAAACTGACAAACATCATATGTGTAATTCATGGCTCAATTCAAACGGGATCCTAAAATAATTTGTCTCTCTCCCCGTTCACTACAGTACCTATTTTTTTCCGAAATAAAAAAAATCCTAATGGGGTCCACCGGAAGAGTAGGGAATTCGCCTCTGTATTGGCAGCATTTAAATATGATAATTCTATGTTATTACAACAATGTTAATGTTTTATGTTGACCCATTGTAGAGCAGGGGATGATGGGACTCAAATGTTTGGGTGCACTTGTGCCCCTGCGTGTCAACGTGCGAGACGTCAACTGCACAGGCAACTGTTGCCTTTATCTTAAGCCAGAGAAACAGCGGTGAGCAGGTGGGATCAGTTGGCCAGAGGAAGCTGTTTCTCTGCCATCAATAGGCTCTTGTCTGCACCAGGGCACCTGTCCACCTGGGGAGAGCCTGTGCAAACACACCTACACATGGAGGAGGAGGAGGAGGAGGAGGAGGAGGAGGAGGAGGGACAGACGTTTTGCTCAAGTCCAACTTGATTACAAACTGGAAAAGTAATTAAGAATAACGGGGCGGTTTTTCACCAGCTACTGTCAGGTTCAACTTTATTAGAAAAGTATAACTACTAGGGCTGGGTATCGCCAATGATTTCCCGAATCGATTGGATTCCGATTCACAGAGTCCCAATTCGATTCCATTTACGATTCCATTCTCTATCAATTAGGTTAGGGAAATTACACTTACAATACCAATTTTGCTTGGATATTAAAGCTCAGAGAACTTATGCTGTAAACTGTACAAGCAAGAAGCAACCCTAAAATATATTTTTATAATGCAACAGTTTGTTTTAATTTCAATTAAATTAAAATTGACCCCCAAAAAGTTAGTTTAAAGTACTTTTTACTTATACACCCATGGTGAAAAGGCATATATTAAAATTCTGGATTTTATGAATCCATATCGGATCACTCAAACAAAGACTGATTTTAATTGGAGAATGGATCATTTTAACCCAGCCCTAATAAGTACAGTAGAACTATATAAAAAAATATATTAACACTAGGGCTACCTTTTTCCCACAAGCATGTGTAAAGATCAGCTTTGTTTATCAAATACATGACAGCAGCATAACTGTAAAACTGAAAAGTAATTATTAATGTTGTACTGTAAGTTGTTTTTTAAAGATGTGAATGAATGGGATAGAACGTTGGTATTTCAAAGCTAAACATGTTGAAAGTGTCAACAGCAAAGAATTTAAATAAGCACTTTCAGTGTAAAGCAAACACACTCCATACCCACGAATCCACACTAATCCACACAGGGCCGTTGGACAATCATTTGAATAAAGAGCAAACATCCTTGTGCTTAAGCCATTGACATTAAACTTATGAAAATACAGAGTTGAGAATTTAAATACTATATGTAACCACAACGCAGGGGAGAAGCACTAAAAGTCTTTCTCTTCACTTATATTTATTTATTTTGTTCATCTTCAGTGATATATTTTTTTTTTTAACGTTTTTTTGCACTATACCTTGCTGCTGTAACATTGTGAATTTCCCCATTGTGGGATTAATAAAGTATTTTGAATGTTGACTCTTGAATCAAATCATACATCTCCTCAGATAGCCAAGTACTGAGTGTGTGTCAGCAGAGTTGTGTGATCCACAGGCTGGGCCTGTTTTCAGCTGCTACCTAAAACGCACTCATCCTTCTGTCAGTTATATATGAGTGTGAGTGTGAGTGTGTGTGTGTGTGTGTGTGTGAATCTAGCTGTGTCTGTGTCTGTCGGTCTGTCTGTCTGTCTGTCTGTCTGCCTGCCAATGCTCTGATCAGCCACATGGCCCTCAGTCTGTTTGTGCAGAACACAGGTCTGTGCGATCTGGACATCAGTGTGTGTATGTGTGTGTGTGTGTGTGTGTGTGTGTGTGTGTGTGTGTGTGCGTGTGTGTGTGTGCGTGTCCCATGGGGTTGCCCTGGTCACACCTGCATCTCACTGTGTCAGCAGGAGTAAACATACACACATACTGCACAGCATGATGAACAGAGGCACAAGAAGAGTCTGAATTTCAGAGTCTGACACAGATTCATTTTCACTCCTGTCTGTCTTCCAATTTCCTGGCAATCGCCTTGTAGGATAATGACAGCACACCCTGACAGTGTGTGCCCCGTTCAGCTCCAAACCTTCAGGCTTAGATGAATGCCTCGTAAGTGGCTCCTCTGCAAAATGCGGGGGAGTGAATGAAGGGTGCAAATAACACCTTTTAAATGTTTCTCAAACCCTGTGCAAATCGCCCACAACTGGGTGATATTAATTGCTGTTAGCAACGCGGGCTGAAATTAACTGTCAGCTGGAGAGAGATAACAGCTGGGTGTCCCTCAAAGGCTTTTCTTTATTACAAAGTATCAAAAAAAACAAAACAGCCGACAGCAAAATTTGTAACGTGGGCCTGCTATTGCAATGGCGAATGAAAAGCTGGCGTTGGCAAAACTGTCAGTTGCTGTGAAAACTGAGCTATATGGGCTCCAGCCTATATCTTTTCTTCTTTGTTTGGTCTTCAAAAGCTTAATAACCCTCCACCTGTCTGCCTGCTCCTAAACCCTGCGGCAACAGAAAGACGGGCCCAGGGGGGACAAAGAAAGCCATTGACACGGTGGGACGTTGACGGTCCCTGCACTGTGTGGCAGCTCCGCCGTGGACACCCCTGTTAGATTAACCCCCTGTCACCTCAACAAACTATTTGTCTGCGCGTACGTGTGTGTGTGCGTGTGTGTTTCGCGTAGCTTCAGGACAAACAGGTGGCACGCTGTAATGAGCTGCAGACGGGGTCACATCAGCAGCAGAAGCTGCAACTGATGACAAACAGGCCCACCAGGAACGAGACTTGGCTGGGGAGACAGTCAACTCAGTCGGTGCATGTATGTACCTCAAAGTCTCTAAGTGAATCCCTCTTAACCCCAAAAAACATGTGCGAGGCTGGTGAAACTTTATATAGTATAACTTTCACAGAGGCCCAGCTCCATGAAAGGGTTACAGTGTGGAGACAGCTGTCAGCGGGGGGAAAGTCAGGGAGTAGTGGGGGGGGGGGGTGACAGACACAGGCACATGGACTGAAACACACAAAAAGGTGGTGGGGGCGCTATATGGTAGAGGGAGAGTGAGGGAAACAGAAAAACAAACATCTGAGAACTGAAAAAGCACAGAAAAAGAGATACAGTGTGTATATATCTGTGCTGCTGTATATACAGTATTTGTCTGTGTGCGTGTTTGTGAGAGAGAGTGCGTTGATGTTTAGACCAGCATGGGCCAGTTGTGGAGGTGAGGTGTGAGAGAGGGTTTGCGGGGGATCACAGCAGCTGTTGCCCAGCACACGCTACAGTCACTCAACACAGCAGGGCTGCACAATGAAGCCCCTTCTCCCACTGTGCGCGTGTGCGCGTTTGTAGGCACACATGCACAGCGCCATAACGGATGTGCAGATTGTTGTTCCTGTGTTTTCAAGGCAGACAAAGAAGCGCAGCGCACGGTCTGATAATGCCTCCGACTTTCTCGGCTGTCTGTCTCGGTTTCCCGAGAACATATTCGTACCCACAGCTGACCTGAGGTAGACTGAGCATTGTCGGTGAGAAGTACTGCGCTCTGGTAAATGAATGCTAATAAAATTCCTGCTTAAGATGACCTTAGCAGGGGGTTATTCAACCAGAGAGGCTACAGTGGAGTCGCAGACTGGAGCAATCTGGGGGACTGACTGACGGCCGCGGGTTAAAACAACAGCTTCCTCTCTTTCAAAGGCTCATGCTGAATAGGCTTCAGTTTCTGTTATTATTGCCAAGCGTTCACTAAACCAGGGGTGTCTTCTCTTGTACTGAACCCTATAGGGATTTGGGCACAAGTAATAAAGCCCAGCCTTAAGGCATCACTGGGTGAGATTTTAATGCAAAAATAGAAAAGTTCAAATCAACCTAAATCATTGATTCAAGAACAGCAGTTGGATAAAAAAAGAAAAAACATTTATTTTAATGTAACCTAATGTGAGTAACATTGTGTAATAAAGTCTTCTTAATTCAATCCGGCAACTCCTGACATGAGAACTTTCATTGTGTAATTTTCAATAATAATGGATCGTTGCAGTTGTGTGTCGAGAACAACAACTTCAGAGAAGAGAATTCCAGAGAAATAGAGGTGTGTGAATTGCATAATAAAACTTGCTCCCGCCTTGAGAAAAAAGGCCGGAGGATAAAATTTCTAACTACACATATTTTCCACCGTTATTTCTGGCCACCTGTGAATGGTGGCTCCATTTCAGCTCCTCTGCCCTGCTGCCCTCAGACCCAGCCATGCTCACTGCACCTCTGTGATGGATGGGGGCACAGGGGCAGGACAGGAAAAGAAGACAACAACAAAAAAAAAAAGACTGGGGGGGGGATAAAAGGAGGACAGGGCAGAGTGGAAATGGCCCATTGCTTTGTGTTCTGATGAGACCTAGTCTCTGTGGTGCCAGATGTGCCTCGCCATGCTGAGCAAGAGAGAAAGCCGCAGAAAGAGAAAAATCCCACCGTCACCAGTAATTCAGAGGAAGCTATTTTGCAAGCTGTTGCCAAGGCAACAGGCCTGGCTCTGACCTCAGGAACACCCCCACGTCCACCACCACTCCCTCCAACCTTCAAAACCTTCAGCGGTGCACGGTAAACAGCTGGCACCTCTGGGACTTCCTGCCACCTACACCTCCTTTTAAACATGTACACACACACACACACACACACACACACACACACACACACACACACACACACACACACACACACACACACACACACACACACACACACACACACACACACACACACACACACACACACACACACACACACACACACACACACACACACACACACAACTCCCCTACACCCTATCCATTTTTAATGACAGTTAGCCAGGCTACCTCGTCACTGGAATGAGGCACATCGATCATGAACACAATACCCATTCCAGCAGAGAGAGAAAGAAGGAAAGCATAGGAGGGGTATCAGTGTGTGAGTGTGTGTGTGTTTGAGGGGGCTTAATGACAAAGGCACAAAAGCAGAGCAAATACTTGCTGCTGAATGAATGAAAACCAATGAAAGCAGCATGCCCCTGAGTCTCTCAGTCCCACAGTGACCCGGCAGCCAGTGGTTCCTGTGTCCAGGCTAAGTACACTAGGACGGCTGAGCCATTTCCCTGAGCAGCCACTCTTTAATCTGCTCTAGTAATCCCACTGAGGCCCCTCCTAAGGACAGCAGCCACATCTCCCTCGTCTCTTTCCCGCTCTCTCCTCCTCTTTCTGGTCCTCTCTTTTCCTCAACTCACAAAATCCTCCCCACTGTACTCTAAGACCCAAACAAATCCACTCTGCAGTGTTGTGGCACAGCTTGTTGACATCCACCCCCCCAAAGGATAGCATTCTCTCACAGTAACACGGACTCAACTCTGCATTGAAAGCAAGGGCTATCTCACCCTTTTGACCTTGTTACAGGAATTTGTAACAGTGAAAATCGGAATAAATTACTTTTCTAGGTGTTTTTTTTTTTTTTGCAGTCTGAGAGTTAAGGCCAGTGAGTGGTTCAAGCCAATCATCAATATCTCATCCTAAGCCTGGCTGGCCCTGAGAGGAGAGTTGTGGGGTTCTGTTGAATTGTTGTGGCTGGTCCGAGGAGAATCAGGCCTCCAGACTCGCACCAATTAAACCCAGCGTGATTAAGGACAGAGCCGAGGCATTTGTGTGGTTGTTCGGGGTGCGCGGGTGCTGATCCCTTGGGAGGCCTTGAGTGGACTGTGCAAGGACACCACAACAGCTGGGAGCTTTGATGACGGCTTAAAACCCACATTCCAAGAGCAAATGTGTAAAAGTAATTAATTACAACCACATGTACACATTAATGGCTACACATAAAAAAATCCTCCTCATCGAGTGCATCAACAAAACTACAACCTTTATACCCCGGAGATGTGCTGTTGCTATCTACCGCTCAGTTCCACCGTTAATGCATTTCTTTTAGAATACTTGTTTTTGGTGTTCTTGTAACAGATGTCAGGGGGGCTCTCTGACAAGCAGTTTGAGAGAGAAACAAGTTTTGTGTAGAAATACGCAATATTGATTTCCTTCTACTGTATACCATTTATTAAAGAACTATCTACAGCAGTGATGCGGGATAGATTCCGTAATAAATGGTAGGAGGGAGAATTCAATGGGACGTAGACTACTATTGTGTGTTTTCTGAAGGTCAGCCCCTTTTTTTTTTTTATTTTTTTTTTTTTTTATATTGGGTGGTTTTCAGAATAACTGATTTTAAAGCACAGGAGATAGCATTCAGAGTAGATAGCATTTATTGATTTTAAGAGGCTAAACCTGGGAGAAAGAAAAGGCTGGAGCAAAATGAAACGATACAGCTCGCCTCATCTACAAACAGCCATATTGCATACTCCAAAAATGATTTGGTGTGAAAATGGGAGCTTTTAACCTTTATTGTCACAGCTAGCTCTCTCGGCCCATCACTCCCCTATTTCTCTCTGTCTATTCACCCACACAAAGAGAAAGAACACACACACACACACACACACACACACACACACACACACACACACACACACACACACACACACACACACATTTTGTTTATTGGATTTGGCCAGAGCTCCTAGATTTGGGTCAATTGAAAACATCAAGACACAGTAGCACCACACAGGCTGGATTTAAAGACTGAAAGACAACGAGGGGGGCAGCTACAATAACTCTCTCTGAATTGATACTAGAGTATGGTGGATATCTAGCTATCACACTTTGATCAAGCAGAACTGCCGTTTCCAAATCCCCATGCCAAAGTGCATCGGTAGCCCAACAACGCCCCCACCTGAACCCCATTTTAGGGCTTTAAACCCCCCGCCCCGTACCCCGTCGGTCCTGGGCAGGCCTGGTCCCTGGCAGCTCATCAGAAGTAACAGACTGGTCGGGGACAAACTGCCAGGCAGGAAAAGAAGGCGAGGAACAGGTCAGGCGTGCGCCTCCTGACCGCCGTTTGAACTCTGAAGCCGACTGGCCATTATGTGTTAACGCTGGCGCAGGAACGATAACCGCATATCTAAAGTGGTAATAATACGGTTCAATGTTTTCTTCTTGTGATGAGCAGTCATTGTTGTGGCGTCTGTGGTGGAATGCATGCGGCCAAGACCTTGGCGTCTTTTCTGAAGGATTTTCTGCGGACACGGGTTTCTGTAGGTGGTGCTCGTGTGTTCGTCTGTCCAGCCATGGTGGTTTTTGTTGCTCGCAGACATCCAAGCTCTTCTTCTGCTTACTTCAAATGACATGGAAGTGCTTTCGGAACAAATATGCCACTGGACTATTCCTAAAATTATGACAGATTGTAACATAGCGTGCCATTTCTGTAGGGATATTTAGGTTGATCCACACCTCCATTATTCAATCCATCCCAAACATCTGTCTCTAAAGACCTAATATTTATCCTTTCACACAACAACTTACTGATCAGTTATAGGATATAAATCACAAACATATGTTTTAGATACCATTATACTAGTTGCCTCATCCGTTTTCACCAGAGATCCTCTGTTTAGTTCATCTCCGATAGCAAAGCAGTAAACGCATTCTCATGAATGGGTTCATATGATATCATTCGAAAACTTATGCACAACAGTTAGTGTGATAGCCTATGAAATGACCACTGCCAGCTGGTCACGTGAAGGATAAGTTTAGCGGTCACTCCAGTTAAATTTAGCCGAGAAAAGGTGACTGTGAGCCGGGTACAGGGCACCGCGGAGTGATGGTCCTTTCAGTGGCCACTGCTGTTGAGTTTAGCCGACAAAAGGTGGCGGTCATACGGCGATGACAGTTAAGTTCAGGCACCAAAACAACTAGTTAGGATTTGAAAAAAAAAAAAAAAAAACTGTGGTTTGGATTAAAACACTGGTCCCCTTGAGTAGTACTCCTGCGACACAAACACGCGTTTTCTGGGGAAAGTCTTGTGTTTTCCCCATGACACAAACTCCTCTCCCCCGCATGAAAGCCCTGCCCTGTGTTTTATGACCCACCCATCCACCCCGACACAGACCACAGCGCTCCGATACAGCCTCAGTCAATGTGGTGCCTCGAGCAATAGATGTGTAGAGTACATACGAATTGCTTTACTTTTGGTAGCTATATGTACGAATGATTCGTGAGAACAGCCTGCAGCAGTGTGTCAACATTTTCAGAAAGTCGCATTTGTTTTGAAAACTTTAAATGCACATTTTACGACCTACAAATTATTGATCCCTCTCTCAGCTCTGGGTGGCAAGAAACCCTTTCTCCCCCTATACAGTGACCCTGTGCAACACACCACACAGAGCACACACACTAGCACAAACCGGCATTGAATTTCAGCATGTGTCCCCTAGACTGATGGCCAACTGTATGGATTAAAGACAAAGTGGCGCAATGGGCAATGAGGAAGGTGGAGGAGGCAGAGGGGGCTGTCTCCTCATCTGTGCGTTTGTGTGTGTGTGTGTGTGTGTGTGTGTGTGTGTGTTTAGCTATTACAGACTAGAGGACTAGAAGGAGGAGTCACAGGGGGATGTGAGGCAGCGAAGGTAGCGCCAGCGTAGAAATAATGGAGTGAGGGAATCGACCAGTGAGGAGGATAAAAAAAATCCAACCAGTCAATACAGCTAGGAGTGTATCAATTATGTATGGCTTCAATCCTCTTTTTGGGCAAGGCACGGAGGGGAGCAGGTTAGACTGAAAAAGTGGGTGTGTTTGTGTGAGATTTGATTGTGTGTGTGTGTGTGTGTACGTGCTTGGAATGTGTTTTTGTATATATATATATATATATATATATATATATATATATATATATATATATATATATATATATATATATATATATATATATCTCAAAGCCCTTGGTGCCGGCTGCTTTAAAACGCTCCCAACACTGTTCAATAACTCAAAAATCAAAAACGATGTTCATAAAAACCAGAAGCGTGGTGATACATCCGAATTTCAGCTACATGTTGTTGTCATTTTTTTTTTGTCAGTCCATGACATGCATTTTTCACTCCTAATAACCAACCTTAATGGAATGCTGCGCCAACTATTAACCTTACTGTAGCAAAACACTTGCATGGAAAAAAAACATTAATTTGCTTATGCATGACTTAAGGCTTCGCATAATACACAGCTAATGTAACCCCCACAGTCTTTACTCCTTTCCACATCTCATGTGCACCTCTTATACAAGGTAAAGATGTTAAGATGGATACTGGTGATAAGACCGGAAAGTCCACGGCTGTTTCCCTGGCCCTTTCTCGCCTTTCTTTTCCACTTATCTCCCCATCTATTCCCCTACTCCCGCCCCCCCATCCCTCCTGAACCCACTCGCCTGTGCTCCCGTGTTCGCTCTCCTTTGCGGCTCCCAGTTGAGGTGGCCTCTTTGCTCAGTAATTCAGTCGGGGGGCTAAAAGGAGGAAATTACATCCATGCTGCCTGACCACTTTGAACTCTCAGCCCCCCTCTTCCCTGCTTGCTCACTGGCAACTGGTTTAAAGGCCCACACTGACATTTAAGAGATGGAAACAGGGAGCTGTGAAAGTGCCTAGATGTGTAAATGTGTGTGTGCGAGTATGTCCACTCGTGCAAAGACGGCTATGAAAAGTGACACACCGACACAATAATAAATTTAATTTTTTTTGTTTTTGGTGATATGGTGATGAAACATTCTGGTTCAGTAGGCTTATATTAGATTAAACCTTATTTTGGTGTTTCATTTCAGCTGACACGACTTGTGTCAACACTGTAAATGCCTCTTCTCTTTGCAATTTACTGCAGGTTAAAACATATGTCTTAGTACTTTGAATATGTGTATTATGTGGGCTGAAGTACTTTCGCAACATACTGCAAATGGAGCCTGTGGATAGGAGTTTTATTTGTCAAAAGGAGATGTAGTTTATTTCTGTCAAGCTGAATTCCTACCTGGCGATGACACCATTAGACATAACAAACTGGGCGCTAATGGTAATGGTAAAGGGTGTCTGAAAAGCAGCCACTTCAGCCTAATATGACTCATTAACATTAGCAGTGGGTTGGAAAATCTTTAGTCACTTTTGGTAAAAAGGTTGACGTAGTGAAAGAATGGAGTTCAAGTGTGCTTAACCTTCAGTAAAGGGACATTTAATGCATATATAGTGGAATTCACATAGGTGAGTTTGTTTCTATGAGTGCTACTTACAGAATGCATTAACAACCTGTAGTTACTCTGCCTTCCGTAGCTGTCACTCCATATCTCTAGGTCAGCCCACGTCTACGGTGGTCAAAGTTACAATGCATGTCCACCTGTCTCACTCATTTTAATATTTATTTACGTCTTATCTTATTTACGCCTATCTGTGTGCATTCAATTGAGCCTCTTTTGACTGTTTTTTTTGTGTCTGTCAATCTACCTGTCTTAACCCATTTCTTTACCCACCTGGACTGCTTGTCTACGTGACATTCTTGTTGTTCGTCACTTCACTGTACCTCTTTGTCTTTCTATGCATCTCTTGCCTGTCTGTCTTAGTCCAATGTGTCTGTGTGTCTCTCAGTGGGATCTCCGACTGCCAATGCAGCCAGTAATGAGGTGTATGCTTCAGTCAGCATGTGAGGAGTTAATAAGGAAGCAGCAGAGGCCATCACACATCAACAGGCATACAGTAGGCGTGTGTGTGTGTGTGTGTGTGTGTGTGTGTGTTTGGGGAGGGTGTGAAGGCTAGGGAGCCTCTCTTGCACACTTACGGATGTCTGTCGACCAACGGGGGTATTGATTTGGAGGGGAAGGCAGAAGACAGAAATGAATTCTGATCCACAGAGGGACTCCGCAGTGCATGTCAGAGTGTGTACGTTTTTTTTTTTGTGAGCATGTGTGTGTGTCTGCGCATGTGTGTAACAGTGTGTGTGTGTGCATGCATGTGAGGATGTTTGTTCTCTTTGTCTCAGCGTCTCTGCCAGTGTACATGATGTACATACAAATGAAGGGTTTGGTTACACCCTGCTGCTCTAAGGGCTGTTGCTTGTGCATGAGTGTAAGCATGTTTGTTGTGTGTGTGTGTGTGTGTGTGTGTGTGTGTGTGTGTGTTGTGTGTGTGTGTGTGTGTGTGCCTGGATGAATGTTAGTCTGTGTACATAAGAAAGAGAGACAGACAGGGAGGAGGGGCATTGAGAACTAGGCTCAGGTGGTGAGATACACTTTATCTAATCCCAAACTAGGTGTGTACATACGTGTGTGTGTGTGTGTGTGTGTGTGTGTGTGTGTGTGTGTGTGTGTGTGTGTGTGTGTGTGTGTGTGTGTGTGTGCATGTGTCTGTTTATTTGTGAGCAGCATGCCTGCAAGAATACATGTATGCATGTGTGCTGTGCAAGCTTGCATCTGCAAAATATTCCTCACCTGGACTTCAGTCGTGATACGTTAATGAGAGTCTACAAGCACTACTGAGGCTGACAGACCTCCTCAGACCCCACAATAGAGCCTATGATTTAATCCAATTTGATTCCATAAGAAATATATAGAGACAGAGGCTATGGGCAAACACGCTCCTGCAGTGGAGAGAATTATTAGATTTGCCAATAAAGAAACTCTGTGGGGTGTGAACGAGAAAGAAAGCAGGGACTGATCTCCGGTGGTGTGTCTAAAAGTGCCTGGGTGTTTTTTTCTTTTTTGTTTGGCAGAAGAGGAAAAATCAACATAATGAGCCCAAACTGCCTTTGTGTCTCACTCTCTTCGTCTCTCTTCTCTCTCGCCCCTCCGTCTCTTTCTCCATCTCATCCCACGACACTCAGACAGCTGCTTCTGTGCAGCCAAATTAACTGCTCCCCAGTTGCTTTTGAAAAGTGTGAAATAAAATAAGCATTTAGCCTCTGAGGGATACAGTACTTTTGGTTCCACGTGTGAACTTTAAACATGCTGCCTTTCATTCAAAGTGTAGGTAACAGTATTTGTCCACCACAAATCTGTCGTGTAGTTTTTCCATCCCAAATCCCCCACACATCCGTAACTCTGTGGCCCTATCTGTTACTGCCATGTGATCCTTCTGGCTCCAAATATCTGATTTACAAGTCGCCAAGAAGGGTAATATTTCAACAGGCTGTCGGCAGACGCACTGTTTAAATCAACGGCCTTATCTAGCCTGTGCTCCGTCTAATATTTTCTCTCAAATATTGCATTAGAGATATGTTATCCATCCCTGCAAATTCATCTTCGTCCTTTAGCCGAATGTGTGTCTGAATACGTACGAGCAGACATGAATGAATGTGTGTGTGTGTGGGTGTGTGTGTGTGTGGTGTTAGCACGTGAGGACAGCTTTGCCCACCATCTTAAACAGTAGCAGTAAGCATTTTCTCTCATTTTGTCTTGTACTCGTGTGGATGTTATCATTTACTCCTTAAGAAAAACACAGACCCAGGCCCATATAAACTACTCTCTCAACATCAACTAAAAGAGTAAACAGAGGATGACTCTTCTGCACAGCAAGAAATAGGATGCCTGGCTCATTCTTAAATCGAAAAACATATAACACATAAAATACACACACACACACGCACGCACGCACGCTGTACAATACTACATCCATCACCAGGGCTCAGGCTGACAGCTTTGTCAAAATGAGCCGCAGGGGAGAAGAGAATGGCATTGTGGGATTGAGTCCTCCCATCGGACGCTGCACTGACAGGAAAGAAGAAAGGGGAAGAGGAGAAGAGAAAGGGGGGAAAGAACTGGGGAAAAAATCAGGGAATATGTTGCACAACTCAAGCAAATGGAGAGAGAGCAGAAGAAGTGGTAGAGCTGCCATGGGAAGCCCATCAAAACCAGCAGCTCCCCTGCTGTAGCCTGTTTACTAAGACTGGCCTTGTGAAGGACAGACAAAGAGCATATTGCAGACCTGGCAGCATGACCGCATCACACAGTAAAACACACACACACACACACACACACACACACACACACACACACACACACACACACACACACACACACACACACACGACCTCCTGAGGGTCTGCCAAACTGCAGCAAATGAACCAAGGCCCCGGTAAGAACCCACACAGCAACAAATATACTCCATGACAAATGCACATAAGATGTACATGTGCGTGTATGTGTGTGTATGTATGTATGTATATGTGTGTGTGTGTGTTTGTGTGTGCGCGTATTCCCCCCCCTTTAGATGGCAGCTGGTGGTGTAGTGAAGTGAGCTGTCAGCCCCTCTAAAACAGGAAAGATCAGTCCACAGAGTCAGCCTGAGACCTCTAAATAAACACCTTCACCACAGTGCTGGTGACCGAGCCTGCTGCTATCCACTGATGTGTGGGCTCAGCTTCAGAATCTACTACACTGCACTTCACTTGGTGATTGCAGCCCGAGGAAGGCGACCGACACACACAAAAAGAGACAGCGAAAGCGAGAGAGGCAGTGAGAGTTGCAGACATGGCCTCCCCCAATTATAGACCAAACCTTGCCACTCTATTCACTTTACTCTTCGCCTGGCTCCTGACAAACTCTGTCGTGATTCCTTCAACCAGCACTCGTGTTTCTCCCTGACACTCTCTAGGCTCTAATTAGGCTTGTAAATAATTATTGCAATTAAAGCCTACAATTAGGAGGAGTGAAGCACCGCCATTACTTTCACAATAAATGTCATGAGCATTCTGCATAGGCGCAGGGAGGAAACAGACAAATGCAGTGCCATTATAGAGGCAGACAGACAGTGAGAGTGAAAGAGACAGAAAGAGAGAAGGGGGGTACGTGACGACAGTTGACATACTCACAGCTCTTAATTATAGAGTTGATTATTCTGGCAGGTTGGCTCCTGGACTGTTTCTTTGGCTCACATTCACAAATAGACAAAGTGTGCGTGCACACACATATACTACGTGCACAAATGTGAACAGCGTACACACCTGACTATTTGAAAGCACATATAGTATATACACCCGCATATGAAAGAAAGGAAAGAAGAAAAAGGGAAGCTGTTTTGAATTCTACTTAATATCGTGTTGCTGTGTTTAGAGGCTGAAACTGGAGCTTAATCTGGGATAAACAGCGCTCTTTCTAGAATCTAATGAGGAGCTTTGCACAAGTTCAAGGACAGGTTTGCTACGCAAGATGCTTAGAGTGATTAATTTTTTCAATGTTTGCTTGAAAAAAGAAAGAATTGTAATTAGTTGCCTTTATAAAACACCGTAGACTGCCCAACCCCACCCATTCTGCCACTCAAACACGCATTTATCCTGCGGTTCAAAAAAAACGTAGCAAAAGTGCACACAACACAATAGTTTTTTTTTTTTCACGCGCTACGTTTGTGGTAGCAACAGTCAGCTGGCTAATGGTAAACTGTGGTAGACTGCAGACAGACAGAGACAGAGGTGTCAGCGAGTCTAAGGATCAGTTGTCCTTTTCCTCATTATCTCATAATATGTCAGGGGGCCAGTGAGAGACTTGGGGGGTGGGGGTGGGGGGTTAGCTGGTATTGAGGAGATGTGCAGACGTGATCATAACGCGAGACCCAAACTAATGCGCCATAGGGTCTCTCATGTGGGTCTTGAAAGATTAATACAAAGATGAATCGATTAGTTGTCATCGCCAACTATTTTGATAATCGATTCATCGGTTTGAGTTATTCTTTATGAAACAAAGTCGGTGAACTTAATATCTTTGAGTTGTGGACAAAATAAGACATTTTCAGACGTCATCTTGGGCTTTGGGACACACATTGCCATTTTTCACCATTTTCTGACATTTTATAGACCAAAAAACTAATCAATTAATCAAGAAAATAATTGACAGATTAATCAACAATGACAACAATCGTTAGCTGCAGCCCTATTTGAAATCCATTCATACTGGACTCGACACTATTGAGTTTATTTGGAGATGTCGAGCTACATGGCCACACAAATTCACAGCTTGTACAGTGTGTTACTACGTATTGACCTCTGCTGATATAGCAGGGGACTTGGGTGTGAAGGTGGGAGAAGGGTAAGGGGGAGGGAGGGATGGATGGATAGGGAAACAGAAGGTGAGAAGGGGGTTCAGGCTGGGACCTGGGTGCACTGGCTTCTATTAATTAACAGCTTGATCGGGGCTGACAGGACGTGTGCTGCTATCAAATAATGAGGTTAGGATTGGCCAATGGTTCCAGGGCACAAAACCTGATTAACACTAATCCTGGCTTAAGTCAATTAACAATGCCTGCTCAGGGACTCATGTAAATGAGGGGCCTTTGTGAGGTGGGCAAGCACAGAGGGAGCAAACAGGGCTCAACATTCAGACATGAAAAACATGGTTAGAACATAGCGGAAAGGGGGAAGGATACTTATATCGGTCATCGTGAGAAAGAAATAGCTGACAAGCGGTGGTCAAGCAGATGGATGCTATGAAAACATGACTCAATGAAGGGGCGGCTCTAACTGACCTGCTGAGTGACCCCTTGGGTTTGATGAACAGAGTCAGTCAACCCTTGAACTTCCCACAACCCCTGACCGAGGGAGAGCATATAAACAGATAACATGCACATACATTAAACTAAACACATGCATGTCAACATACATCCACATAAACCTTCCAACACGTCTGATTCAGGCAGAAAAAACGGGGCGCCCACAACATGGCCACGCATATTAACTACCATGTAGAGAGAGCGAATTTGATTAGTGAAATTTTTCTCTGACAAATAGTTCAAACCACGCAACTTTTCACTCAACAGCTGCGATGTCATATGATGCAAAAATCGCATGAATGAAAACACTTATCGGCAGGCAGTGAAGTGATTGGACTTGGGGACGGGACTGGAGCCAGAGTGAGATAACCACCCTTTAATTTCTAAATTCACAATAAAAGAGCAGTCAGACAAGACTGAACCTAGGCAGGAGAAGCAGTGAACGGACAGAGACAAAAATAGATGGTTAGGACAATAAATGCATAAAATAAACACAGAAAAAAAAAATACACTAAAGGGTAAGCTACCACCAAGTAAGAGCAACGTGCGTTCACTGTAGTTTATTTACTCCAAACTACACATGGATAAAGACGCACACACACAAAGCTCAAGATTAAGGGAGCTTGACAAGTGGGTCAGGGATGAAAGTGGTTGCCTCAGAATGAAAAGCTAAATGGCATCATCAATAACATTGGATGTGCGTATTGACAGGGGAATTTATCCTAATTTGTCCAGGTGTCAATATCAAGTGAAGCTGTCAGGGAAGCAGGGAAGAATCTAAGCCCAAGGTTCTAAGCTGCAGCCCCCCCCCCCCTCTCTTTCCAACTGCTGAGCACCTGGGTAAGGAAGCAGCCGTGCGATTGATTTGCTGGCCCTCACCCCTATGGTTGCCAAACTGACCCCGCCGTCACGCTTATATCCCAGATAAAACATGACGGCCAATCCATCAAGGCCAGTGTCTGCTGTCTGACTGATAGCGGGCCGTCCCGGAGATGTTTGTCTGTTGTTGAGGTCTGTCGAAAAAACAGATAGATGCTAGTAAGCTGTGGCCACGGTTCCCCTCTCATGATCAGCCCTGATGAGGGTGGGAATGGGATGCAGATGTGTGGTCCATATGTTGGCACATGGCATCACAGTTTCCTCGTGCATGATGAAGTGACCTTTGTTCAGGTCACTTCTCTCATATAAACAAACACTTGTGTAGACTTCATGGTCGCCTGGCATATATGGCACCTCGTGAATGGTCAGTTGTACCACGTAAACCAAAAACCTCTTATGAACTCAATCGAAAGCCTAAGTTGGGTACAAAATATCCTTCTTAACTCCCATTCATGTGGCTTAAAACCCAACCACGGATTCAACAGGGGAATTTGGGAACATTTACAGTAGGAACTTGCGAGAGAAAGATATCTCTTAAACCCTGTGGGATGCAGAAAAGCATTTCGCATTCCGAGGTAAGAGAAGAAAAAATTCTGAAATCCAGTTTTTGAACCTCAGTTGTGTTAAAAAAAAAAAAGGATTGCCAGAAAAAGGCTTAGGAAGGAGTGAGAAGAGAGTGCGAACGGAATACTGCACATTAAAACTGATTGCTCTTTCATCCTGAGAGCTGCCTCTTGATTGCCCTCTGCGCTGTAATGGTGGGTAGTCGAGTTATTGGGCCGCTTTGTCCGAGTGTCACTGACGGACAGATTGGTGAGAAAGATAAAAGGTCAGTGGTCAAACCCCTGGTCTTGTTCCCTGTCTGGCAGCTGCGAGCTAACCAGACTGCCCTGGGGCCGACGCAGGGCCAAGGGACGGCAAGGCCACACACTTGTTGAGGCAGTCGCAGGAAACCCCTTTCGCTACTCAGCCCCGACTGCAAACTAACAAACAGTGGAAAGGAAGGAGGGGCTCTGAAGAAGTACGCACAAAGCGCTAATCTTTTTGTACCTGTGCCATTTTGACTTTGTTTGCCCTACTGCTGTGTCCATTAGTGTGGCCTGAACCGTTGCCAAGACTGCTGAATAAAGCATCGTAGTAAGCTCTGAAATAGATGGTTAGAATAAAAGTTGGGCTTTCAGGTGGGTAAAAAAAAAAAGAAAAAGAAAATCTGGAAAAACACACAACATACACAGATATTTAAGTCTTTGAATGAGTGGTCTGGGCATAAGCCAGTCCAATCTGCTTGTTGTGGAGGGTGTAAACAGTAAGCCCCCGGGAAACAAAAGGCTCTACACCAACACTGCTGCTAGTCGCTATTTTCTTTTTTTTCTCTCAAAAGTCTACACAAGCTGCAACACTTACAGTGCACAGCGGAAGGGCTGGCTATGAGCCATCATGTGCTCCATGGCCATTAACACATGAAATCAGCGTGTCACACACACCAAAGTCCTGCTTGATGAGCCAGTAGAATGTCAGCTAATCTGGACGAGGTGAGAATGAATCCTATTTCCTCTTGTCTTGATAACCACTGAACCCATTTCCTCCCAATCTAACCACGCCAGCCAAACAAAGGTTCTGGGGGGCTAAGGAGAAGGAGGGAGGAGGCCCAGAAAAACTCGTAGGGAAAGGAGGGTAGGGGTGCTTGGTGCAAGAACAGGTTAAGAAGAGGCCTCATACAAAAAAAAAAAAAAAGGTTTAAAAAAAAAAAAAAGAAGAAAGAATCCATGCATGGATTTCAAATTTCACAGCTGAGCACCTGGAAGAAATTGGCAGGCTTAAAAAAATAAATAAAAAAAAGAGGACTTCTTTTCTTTTCTGATAATCTGCGAGCTGTAATGTTGCCGTTCCATACGTGGAGCTGGGTAAGGGAGGAAGGATGGCGTACGAGGATCGGAGGCTGAGGGGGTTTAATGTTTGCTAAAGAGCCGAGGGTGTACTGGAGAGTGACAGCATCACATGGCTGAACGCCTCTATAGGGGGAGGACTGTCTGTCCATGAAAGACGAGTCTGTTTTACAAGCCAGCTCAGTATCCCTCAGTTGGTCATGCTAGCAAGAATTTCACACTTAATCTTATAAAGAGCTGGCAATTAGACGGCCACTATTTCACTAGGAACACTATTAAGTCTGTTCGTGTCGATTATGTACTCTTGTGTGCCACAGCTATAAAACATTACAAAAAAACCCCATTGAGCTCCATTACAAAGTCAACACCTGCTTCTTTTCTCGAGATTTTTTTCCTTTTTCTTGAGAAGACACGATGAAAACGTAACCACTTTAAGGTTTCGTGTTTTCAGGTGTTTTCAAAAGGGGTTTTCAAAAAGCTAAAAGGCAGAACTAAGGCCACGCCACAGGTATCACTTCAAAAACCCTTTCAGATGTTAAATCTTGATTGTTACCCATGAATAATACATTATAGCCCCGGCTCTGCGTACTGGCCGCTGACCAAAGCCACCGACATAATGCAGTCACTGATTCTCGACCGTGTTTGATGAGCGCTCTCCCTACTGCTGGGTGCCAGCGGCCACAACAGCACAATACACCACAAAAGGGAAAAAGGAAATGAAAAGGCCTCATAAAAATGTTGATAATCCAGGCCCCAAAAGACCCCATTCGATAGTTGAGTAGTTGTCGCCATTTATCCCAGCGCGCTGCATTGTGTTGATAAACCGACAACAAAGAGAACGAAATGCTGCTCCAGGCCTCATGCGGGCCCATAGTGTCAGGCATGCTTGTATATCCCTCGGTTGGCTTGAACTACCAAAATGCATGACAGCACACACAAACGTCCATAAACACAGGACTGGTCACAGAAACAGGTGAGGGCCTTTTGCATTCTCATGCTTACACATTCTGGGAAAAAAATAAAGAAAGAAAGAAATAACATGAGAAAGAGAAACAAAAAGGAGTGCTGGGTGATAAATGAGAGACGGAGAGAAAGAGAGGCTCCAGTTGGTGGGAACGAGGCCAGGCCAAACACACATGCAGATGCAACGCACTGAATTTGCATGAGCTGGCAAAAGCACCAGTGGTTTAGCTCTGCTCCAGCTGCCATTCACACATGAGTACCCTTTCTACCTGTTTGATTAGAGCCTCCACTGGAATTGTTGTGGCTTTAAAGTATTGCTGTAGGCACAATGTATCCGTCTGTATGCAAAGTAGGGTTTATTGATGAAGGGTTGAAGCCCCCTGTGCTTCACCATGTAAAACTTATGCAGCACACACCCATGTGTGCTTTGTTGCAGCAGTGGAAGATGTGGTATTCAGTTTGAAATCCACAGCTTTTGATGCAATATTAAGTGCAGTGAGGTGTTTCAGGAATGTAAGACATTACAGGGGGCATTTCGTATGACGCTGACGGAAGAAAAAGACAGGGGAAAAAAAAAAAAAAAAAAGAGGAGGAGGAGGAAAAAAGTTGAGGATGTGTCTGGGAGGCAGCTCAGCTGAATCTCCCGAAACAGCGATGACCTTTTTTTCTCTCCGTCACTGCCGCCGGCATCTTTACCCAGCCAAGTACCAAAATCTCGGGATTATTGATCTAAATATAGAAGCAGTCTCTCACACACACACACACACACACACACACACACACACACACACACACACACACACACACACACACACACACACACACACACACACACACACACACACACACACACACACACACACACACAGCATGACTCATACACGTGATGTGGCAGAAATCCATACAACTGATCTGCAAATTCACAGGATGCACAAGGACAGTTGGAAGACCCAAAGCTCAGAGTGTGAGTCCTGTGAAGATTTTTTTGTTTTTTTCCAATAGAGGCACCATGGTGGATATACACAGATGTCTGAAGATAAATCTTGAGATGAAAACCCGCTGTTATATATTTCAGGACTGTCAGTAATGATACAGCACCCTACAAGACACACACATACACACACACACACACACACTGCTCCTGGAGAAGAGAAAGTCAGTGAGCCAGGTCTTTTCATCAGTTCCACTGCGCTGCCTCGCATTGGGTCAATCTCACCACATCATTAATATGGTGGATGCTGTTGTCGTTACATCTACAAAACAAAAGCACCGTTTAACATGGCAGCACCATGGGTAGCATGTGAAACAGGGAGCTATTAAATATGTTTGGGGGTGTGAGAAAGAAACAAATGAGAACGAGAGAGAGAACGGAAAGTTATTTCACACATTGGAAGACAACTCGGGGTGGGCAGTGAATGAGACTGAAGAATAGCTATACATATGCATTAGGTGTTATATATATATATATATATATATATATATATATATATATATGTGGGGGGAGAGAAAAAACTTGATGAAAAGCCTCCAAAAGCATTACGGAGATTCCATTTGAATACTGAATGGAAGACTGGTGCTCTCACGTGTCTGTCATTATAGGTTTTTTTGTTTGTTTTGTGCGAGTGTACATGTGATTGCGAGAGCCAGTGGATTTTGTCGGTACCTATGTAAATGGGAATGGAGGGAGCATGTGCTTTGTGCGCGAGTAGTGTCCCTGTGGGTGCCTGTCTGCGTGTTTGTGTTTACAAAGGCCTCGCACATCCCACGATTCTCGGCATCGCCACAACACACACACGGACAGGTGTGAGGACCAGAGAGAGAGAGAGAGAGAGAGAGAGAGAGAGAGAGAGAGAGAGAGAGAGAGAGAGAGATAGCAAGAGCCCAGATTTTGGAGCATGGCCTCGCTGAGCAAATATTACTCTCGCTCTCCCAATTTCTCTCCGTCTCCCTCTGTCTGTTTCTCTCGCTCTCTGTCTCATTCAATGTCTGTCTCTCCATCGGTCTCTCTGTATTCTCTCTTTCCCCACTGTGCCAAACACAGAGGGCCTCTTTGTTATTCAGAGTAGGAAATGCAACTGGAGCCAAATCTGGCCTGCTTTCTGTTTGATATCATCCCTCCTTTGTTCTAACCGTCTCCCATCACGATGCGCTTGGCCTCAAACAGACACATCGGAACAAGCGGAGCTCAGACGAGATAGATCCCGTGATGTTCTGTATGTCTGACTTCAAGTATAACTCGGGGTGACATTTAGGACAATGATAAAGGTCAAATAGATGTTTTCCACTGAATGCTAGTGCGAAGGGGCAGGTTTAAAGGTGGCTGCTGTGTCTTTTATTTATAGTGTGTAATGTTTATTAAAGTGCTCATATTATGCTTTTTGGCTTTTTCCCCTTTCCTTTATAGTGTTATATATCGTTTTTGGGCACGTTATAGGTTTACAAAGTGAAAAAGCCTAAAGTCCACCCCAAAGGGACTTACCATCTCCAACAGAAAACACTGTTCACAAACTGCTCCAAACAGCTCTACTGTAGTCCAGCCTTTACTTCAGAGACGAACATGCGTCACTTTTTAACACACGTTATAATGCTCGCCTAGCTGCTAGCGTGGCACGCCCTCACACTCTGCTTCTGACTGGCTTGTAGTCCTTACCTAGCTACAGTGCATGTGCGACTCCCAAAAGAGATGGGTTAGAAGTGAGATGCCTAACTCTGTAGCTAAAACAGAGAGCGCTCAACACACAGGGTGAAAAGAGGAGCTGCAGCAATGTGCGGTACAACAAATATATGGTGTTTTTTTGAAAATTAAACCATGTAAACCTATTCTGGTATAACCTCTAAATACAATAATGAACCTGAAAATGAGCATAATATGAGCAATTTAAAATTACTATTCATCCTAAAGTCATCCCCCTGTGTAGAAAGAGGTTACGTCAAACTAGATACACTTAATATTAGGCATTATGTGCAGTTCCCTCTAGCCAGATTAAATTAAAACCTTCTGGATAACAGCTTTGTGGTAGAGTTTTTGGTAACACTTGAATAAACCATCGCTAATAAATGGTAAATTGATAGTTAATTAAACCTAAGTTAATAGTTATTTTACTGTTATCTAACAACAAAATGATAATTAATAATGTTGACTAATTATTAGTTATGCTATAATGTGTGTTGCTCACATCATAACATTTTATATAATATATTACCTTTTTGTTAATGATTAAGAAATCGTTTATAAACCACCATTTGGATGGCTATTATGAAGTTGCATCTGATGACGATGATGTTAGTGGTTAATATAAACTCTGTAAAGCATCTATAAACATTTAGATAGCTTTCATCAGGGCTCAGACAATCATCTCTTTTATAGATCGCAAAAGAAAGATTTAATGGGACCAAATTAATGTTAATTGATGCTTTATAAACCATTTATTAATCATTTTAACGTATTATTATAAGCATTAGTTGCAACTTTATAATAGCCATCCAAATAATGTTTATAGATGGTTTGCAAAACAATTATTAATCACTGACTTAACTGAAGTATTAACCGTCTAACGTTATAACCTTAATATTTGATATGCAACTAAACTAATGATAAATTAACATTACTTATAACATTACTAATAATTAGTAAACATTTTAAATCATCATTTCATTGTGTGCTGACAGTAAAATACCTATTAACTAAAGTTTAATTAACTAGCAATTTACCATTTATTAGTGATGGTTATTATGAAGCGTTACCGGATTTTTTCAAATAAGCAATTAAATGTTACTCTCCAGAATCACATGTAAAAACACATCTGTTGGATTTGCCAAACGTATGGAAAAATGATGTGTGTGGCTACTCTAAATCCCAATCCAGTTACTGTGGCAGGTGTGACTATCAAGTGGTATCCTTGAACATGCAACATCCCCAAAGTAGTTGAGAGCATTTAGTGTGTGTGTGTGTGTGTGTGTGTGTGTGTGTGTGTGTGTGTGTGTGTGTGTGTGTGTGTGTCCGTCTGCTTCAATCCTCCCCAACCCCTGGAGAGCAAGACAGAAGCGCGTGCATGCTGAATGCTAATAATATTCACCAACATCACTTCTCATTCAGATGACTAGCATTTATGAGCTCAACATCAAAAGCTTGTTTCATCTGCGGAATAAGTGGGAATAAAGGATTTAGTAAATATGGGAAACAAACTTGAGATTCAGTACAAACTCGTCTTTATTTGTGAAATCTATGTCATGCCTTCAGGGCTTGACATTAACTTTTTTTTTCTTCCTCACCAGTCACTAGCGGCTAGCGGTTTTCCAAAGTTAGTTAGTATCGCTAGCCACACTTTTGATCCGGTTGCGCATAAAGCTCCTTTTGTATGAAAAAACATGCAACCGATTATTGAGATTTAAAATAATTTGGCCTTCCATTTGTTCAGATGTCTTTCTTACTAAAAAATAACAGCAGTAATATTGGTTAAAGTACGGAGCTATTGCTGGTGATGGGATTGCATTTGACATTGTTATATGTCTGACTCAAACTGAGCAACTTTTCAGTCATCTTTTACTGTTGTTTTTCAGAGTGGAATAAAGCAAATCACAGCCCAGCTGTGTCACAGATAGTCACAGATGCGGATGGGGGGATTATATATTATAGTAAACCTGTTTACTCCTCTCAGCAATGCACGCCATGGTCTAAACAACTCCTCCTTCACACCACATCCTCCCACCGCGGTTCCTAACCTGGGAGCTCCAGCCAGCCAGTTGTTAAGTGTGTTAAAAGAAGGAGATAAGGAGAGAGGACGGCAATCTATCACCTCACACTGACAGCCTCGCACGTCGTCTGTCTCTGGAGTTGCTGCGCTGCCACGCTCCCCTGCAGCTGCCGCTCCTCCTCTCCTCCCATCACTTTCCCTCCTCTTTTCATCTCCTTTCTATGCGACCGTGTTTTCCTCTCCTCTCATCTCCTCACCCCTACTCTGTCCTTGTGTCCCCTTCCACCGGTATACAGTACAGGCCAAAAGTTTGGACACACCTTCTCATTCAATGTGCTTCTTTATTTTCATGACTATTTACATTGTAGATTCTCACTGAAGGCATCAAAACTATGAATGAACACATATGGAATTATGTACTTAACAAAAAAGTGTGAAATAACCGAAAACATGTCTTATATTTTAGATTCTTCAAAGTAGCCACCCTTTGCTTTTTTGATAGCGCTGCAAACCCTTGGTGTTCTCTCAATGAGCTTCATGAGGTAGTCACCTGAAATGGTTTTCACTTCACAGGTGTGCCTTGTCAATTTATTAATAAAAAAGCAAAGGGTGGCTACTTTGAAGAATCTAAAATATAAGACATGTTTTCAGTTATTTCACACTTTTTTGTTAAGTACATAATTCCATATGTGTTCATTCATAGTTTTGATGCCTTCAGTGAGAATCTACAATGTAAATAGTCATGAAAATAAAAAGGAAATGCATTGAATGAGAAGGTGTGTCCCAACTTTTGGCCTGTACTGTATGCCCTCGCCTGTTGCCTAATTAATATTAGGGGTGTGGATGTTAATCGAGGCATCGATGCATCGCGATGCGGATGTGGACGACAGGCGTCTGCTGTGTTCAGACCCGGCCGCATTCAGGAAGCGTCTTTTTTTCTTTAAGGGCAGATACAATACAAAGGGGAGTTCATACGTATCTGACTGCTTGAAGATTCACAACCCTACTCAGTATGTCAGCTGCACTGATGGCCATCGGCTGCTTCCCTCCCTCCCACCCCGCAATGCTGTGTCACTTCATTAGAAGTGAGAAAGGATGACCTTGCACTCGGTCTCTTTTTTTTTTTTGCTCAGTGTCTCTCTTTACTCCAAGTCATACACTGCAGCTGTCCCTCTTTCCCTCATCACTCTTCCTCTTATACTCTACCTCAGCCAGCCAGCCGGCAAGTGCCCTTCATCTCTCTCTCTCTCTCTCTCTCTCTCTCTCTCTCTCTATTTCTCTCTCTCTCTACCTTGTCTTTCTATTTCTTTCTCTTTCCCTGCCCTCATTGTTCTCCTTCATTATCAAACGCTGTCACAGTGTCCCCCGCTGTGCCACCCAGGTTATATATAGCTAACAGAGGGTGGTGGTGGTGGTGATGCTGAGAGGTGGGCCATCTCACACACTTTTCCTGACATTTAAACATATGCGCACACACCCCCACCCGCCCAAAAAGACACACTTAAAACCATCCATTTTCTTGCACGAGGGCACTTGTATATAACTAGCAAGCAGAGGTTTGCACGCATGCGTCTTTCCAACACCTACCTGTCTCTCAGACATGACGTAGAGGTAGTTGCGGTCGAGAGAGAAGGCCATATCTCGCAGGACGGGGCTGCCGTCCTTGATGACCGATATCGTCTCGTACTGGACACCGCCGTGAGGAGGCCCGTCGACGCGGATCTGAGAAAACACAGAGCACACACAGGTCCATGATTGCTATTTATATCAGTACGACAGCAGGGGTGGGAAAACAGACGAAGGATGATTGACAGGGATGTCAGACGTGGGTGAAACAATATTTGCAAAACAATCTATCGTTATCATTTAGCTACACTTGGAGATTCAGGTGGGTGGAGGTACGCCGTGACGGTGGCTGTTTGGATAGTGAAAGAGTGAAGCATTAAAAAAAAAACGGCAGAGGGTTGATCGATTGACTTTCTTTTTTAATTCCCCAAAAATGTGTGGCACTCATTGTATGATTTCATGTCAGCCCACTGTGATTCCACATAGGAACAACTGTTCAGAATGATGTGCAGATATTATTAGGCCTTGGTGAAACCTTAGCTCTGTTTTCCTTTCCTCTCTCTCCTGATGAGTGATGTATTCCCTCAGAGAAGCTTTAAACTTGAGGCCAAGACCACCTTACTACAAAAACAGTGGAAAAGCCTTCTAATGACTTATCCGAGGTACGTGACCCCCCCCCTCCCTAACCCAAATGGTCCTTCGCCAGCCCTGTTTCTTCTTTATTCAGCAGATCCTCGTTGGACAAATATATAACCGGGACAGTAAATCTTGAGGGGCAGCGTGGGTTTTTTCGTGATGCTGGGCGTGAGAGATGTCTCTGTGATGTCACTAGGCCCTCCTCCACCCATGAAAGCTGATGGCTCTATCATCTGTCCGTCCCGTCCCGGATCTGCCTGCCTCCCTCCACCCAAACATTCATCTATCTATTCAGATGGTGACAGCACCAAAGAGCAGCCAGACTCTCCATAAAACATCACAGAGGGGAAAGTCAAGGCCATATGTCTGTCAAAAGGAGATCAACTGGGAAGGTGGGAGGGCATGCGAGCAAATGTGCACCAGGGCTGCATAATATATCGCTTTTCTATCGCCGTCGAAATATAAACTTGCGCGATAAACGCATTGGGAAATGGTTGAAAGAGAGTATCAGTAGGAAACTTTGAAACTCATTCTATTTTAGTGGTGCCTTTTATGTTCAATTCAATGTTCAATAGAAGAATGTTGGAAATTATTATTATTTTTTTAATCCACAAGCCATTGCTATATTTTAGCAAATACAGAAAGCAGCAGAAAGGCAGAACTGAGTACACTTTACTATCTGTTTGTATCGCAAGTAATATAGTTATCGCGATTTTCAACATTATTGCTTATCGCATATTTTCCTCCACGTAACCGCGCATAACACACACACACACACACACACACACACACACACACACACACACACACACACACACACACACACACACACACACACACACACACACACACACACACACACACACACACACACACACACACACACACACACACACACACACGGCTTTGTGTATGCGTGAGTAAAACTGCTGGATGGTAAATTAGAAGAAACGGCATCTTAGTTCACACAAAGCCCCAGAGCTTTGCCTTCAAAGCCTGAGGGTTAGCAGAGTACAGGACAGCAGGCGGCACAGTTAAGGGGCAGAACTCAAACGTGGTTGAGCGTCCCAGGGCTGACCTACGTCTGACCCTGGCGGGCTAATCCAAACATCGAAAAAGAGGACATATGTGAAAACCATATGTAGGAGGAGAAAGGCAGGATGTGGGGGCCGTGCCAGTCTTCATCTGGTTACTGACACAGCAGTGTGATGGGAGACCTCAGCAAATATGCTCATCCATAAAACATGCTGAAGCACGGCCAGACCAGCGCTGTTCTCTTTACTTTACTGTTTAGTAAGTTGTGTGTGTGTGTATCCAGGGAGCAGTCTGTCATGCTGTTATATGTGTCCAAGCAGGCCGCCACTAGGGATCACAAGATAACCCGACCTCCCCCCCCCGCACGCCTGCAGTTCATCTGAATTTAGATCGCTAAACACACACACACACACACACACACACACACACACACACACACACACACACACACACACACACACACACACACACACACACACACAGTCTCACCACTGTCCAGGGGCCCCTAAATTCTCATTTGGCCAGAAACACACACTCGCACAAACAGCTGTCTTTGAGAGTGTCCAGGACAGAACCTCTGCTCTGCAGGCAGGGGTATAACATCTCGTTACACACTACAACAAAAGCACTTACCAGGCAGAGCAATTACTAAACAGTTAGGTCTGGCAATGCGAGACCTATCTCCACAGCGCTGCGGCGTAAGGTCTGGCTACACCACACATACATTCTGGGATAGGAGAAAAAAAAAACCGCTCTGGGTTGTTTTGCACCCTGCAAAAGAAAACGCCATATACAATTTTAATTAAGTTAACTGTTCACACAATACAGTAATATACCAGTGTATCGCCGTGCATACTTTGTCCATAACAATCCCTAGCAATCGGTCCCAAAACGCCAAATAAACGAGTAAATATAAATTCCCCGAAAGAACCAAGCAGGCCTGTCTTGTTGCACGGTCCATTTTTCCTTCTAAACTCGCCATGTTCAGCGTGAAGCTTGCTAGCTCGAAGTCTGTTGTTGTTTCCCCGAAGCGAACGGAGTTTCGAGAACGGCAACAAATAGAGGGTGGAAGGTGAGGGACGTGTCAGGAAATCATTCTGGGAATGTACTTCCGTTGATTCAGACTACCACACAGTTAACTCTTCCTGTTAAACACATTTAAACAGGAGTGCGGAGGTGTGTACAAAGAGATAAAAAATAAATGACTTTCCCTTTTCCCAGAAATACTGTCCGTTTCTCAGTCTCTGCTTCTTTTGTATGAAAATGTTCTTTATTCCTCGCACAGCTTAGGCTTATGGCTCACACAGAGGAAATGGAATCAACATAACTGACACTCAAGCACTCCAGAAGCACTCGCACTACCCCACCGTGAACACACAAAACACACACACACCCACAGCCGGTCGCTTTTCACATTAAGAAGCTGCTTTTCTACAGCAGCAGTAAATCTCGCAAAGTGCGTTACATTCACACACACGCACGCGCGCAGACACAAACACACGCCCACAACGTTGTAAGGAAGTGAGGAAATGAGTGCGTGTGTGTGAGGTGGGTGAGTTGAATGTGAGGGACTTTGCAGGCCAGCTTCAACTCTGGGTGGGCGGAAGAGACTGGGGAAAAAAAAAATAATAAAAAATAAGAGGGGAAAATGAAAACCCTGAGCAAATAAAATGGAGAAACCAGTGCTTGGACCAAAAATAATTCTGTCAAAATCTCCATCTCTTCACCACACTCCCTCAACTCACTCCCACGCCACCTTTCTACTGGCCTACAGTACTGTATCTACCACCTGAGTAAGCGACTCTCAGGCCCAAAACACCCATTTCCTCAGCATCGCTTTACTTTAGCCTGCTCTCTCAGGTACTTAAAGCTATCCCCTGTCTGCCCTGTTTGACCCTGCATTATTTATCAGGCTAGGTGAGAAGGCTGCTAACAGGTTGGATTCATACCCACAAGCCCCTCCGACAATATTACCGCGCCTCTATTTTAGGAGGACCCATCCGCTGAAACAGACCCCTTGTGCCCTCAGAGAGCTGGCCTTGGTTCTGCCTAGTCTAACACGGTCCCCCATTTCAACAGCGCAGCCATTAGCTGGCCTCTCTCTATCACCAGCGTCGGGGAGCTGCAGCCGAGTAAAGTGAGGAGGGCGGAAAAAAGGTGAAGATGGATGAGAGTGTTGAAAAACATTCTAAGTGTACCCCCAGGAGCACCATGGCCTTTGTAGTTAATATTTGTGCAAAGAAAAAAATAAAAATAAATAACTGTGCCGTCTTGAATGTCAAATAAATGATTATCAGAAATTCACAACATTCACACGTGGCCTACACTAGCCTTCATGTACACACAAATCCAAACAGACATGCACAGAATCATTGTGAGACAGCCCTGGAGAACTGAGGACAGAAATAAATGTCCCCAGGCATCACTGAGTGGGAGGACTTCATAATCTGCTAGCTATAAATCCTGGAGCACACCATGTTTAGTTTTCAAAATCCAAACCACTTTCACATAACTTTGGACTGCATTTCCTTAACAGGATTTTCTTTTTTTGAAATGCTACCTGTGACAAAGTGGGTGAGCCATCACCATTTGTTCCATGAATGGATTTCTTCCCCTACTAGTCATTTGTTTGTTTAGCCAAAGTTCCATCTTTATTCTGTAGCATTGCAAGATACGGGGGTGGCAGTGGCTCAGGCTGTAGGGAGTTGGGTTGGGAACCGGAGGGTCGCTGGTAGCTGCTGCTGGAGAGGTGCCAGTTCACCTCCTGGCCACTGCCAAGGTGCTCTTGAGCAAGGCACCGAACCCTCAACTGCTCAGGGCGCCTGTCCATCGACAGCTGCAGCCCCCTCCCTCTGACAACTCTCCATCTGTGCATGTACAGGACCTGAGCATGTGTGTGTATTTCAGGCCTGTGTGTTCTAACAACATAATTTCCCTTGCGGGATTAATAAAGTATAAATTATTATTATTATCATCATCATCCCAGGTTTGTTTGTATAACTTAAAAAGTATTGTTTAATCACTTGTTTTGTTTATTGATTTAATCTTTAGGTTTCTTGAATTAAATGTTTTCTTTCTTCTGAATCTCTCACTCACCGTACTTTCCAGGAATTAAGGCACAAACACATAATATTTTCGTGCGACATTTCCTCGCACTTGGCCCTTAAAAAAAGGTCATGATGTCACATTTCTAATGTGGGCAATAAATAAACATTGATTAGAGCAATCACACATTTACAAGCAGTGTATAAGAGAGGCGCTAGAGTCTACAATGTGCCGGAGCCGGTTGGAGATCGTAGCGGAACAGGAAACGCATTTTGGAATTACAGGGAAATGTAATGTGACCGTGCCTTTAGAGGGGGTGGCAACCAAAGCACGTCATGCTTTTACGCCCTTGCTGACATCATCAATGGGGTCAAGGTTTGAACTAAGTATGGGGGTATTGTATTGGGCTGAATGATTTGTTGATTATGATTTGTTTTATTTGTTAGATGTATTAGCAAGTTAGAGGGGGTAGACTAAATCGGGTTTGTACTAATGTTTACTGATACAAGACCCATTTTGTCATTGCTTGTTTTAGGTATGAGAGAATGAGACACCCCCAAGAGGAATATGGGTCTGCCTAAACAGACCGCAGTAGATTGGAGGAGCTATTTAAAAGGTCCCATGGCATGAAAATTTCACTTTATGAGTTTTTTTTTTTTTTTAACATTAATGTGAGTTCCCCCAGCCTGCCTATGGTCCCCCAGTGGCTAGAAATGGTGATAGGTGTAAACCGAGCCCTGGGTATCCTGCTCTGCCTTTGAGAAAATGAAAGCTCAGATGGGCCGATCTGGAATCTTCTCCTTATGAGGTCATAAGGAGCAAGGTTACCTCCCCTTTCTCTGCTTTGCCCGCCCAGAGAATTTGGCCCACCCATGGGAGAGAGACATCATGGCTTGCAAACAAGCAAAGTGGCAGTTGGTCAAGGCCACACCCCCCCCTCCTCCTCAATAGCATTTAAAGCTACAGACACAGAAATGGCACGTCCTAAAGAAAGCTCATTGTGGGACTGGCTCTAGTGGCTGTAATTCTGCACCAAGGCTGATTTTCGGGAAAGAGACTTCAGATACAGTATTAGGGGACCACTAAGGTCTATATAAAAGAGACTTCAGATACAGTATTAGGGGACCACCAAGGTCTATATAAAAGAGACTTCAGATACAGTATTATGGGACCACTAAGGTCTATATAAAAGCATCCAAAAAACAGCATGCCATGGGACCTTTAAGGGAGTTCTTGGTCAGTTGAGAGGGAAGGACATCTGTGAGTAGGCTGCGTTATGTTACCTTTAGTTGATTTGAGTTGTTGTTTTCTCAGTTAAGCCAAGTTTGCATTTTTGTTGTTTGTCCTGTTCATTATTTTCCCGACATTAACCACAGGAAAAATGTTTTGCTGTGGACTGCCATGTGTGGAATGACATAAAATAATGTGTTTTTATGAAACAACTCAAAGTGACCGAAAGTGATGTCTTTAGCGGTTGTCCTGGAAATTTAATTTTTTCAATACTGAATATTTTGACATTACACCTGACTGCTTAGAGCAGCACAAGTGGAGTCCTACAGCATTGTCACAGCATTCAGAAAGGCTGGCTAAATGCATTCAATCACGTTTGTTACATTTCTTTCCTAATTTCCGTAATTAAAAGCTGAGTATTATTAATATACATGTGCATTTCAAAATGTTTCCCAAAGTTATCTTTTATTAGGAAATATAAGAATTTAGTTTTGGTACTGAAAACAACATTTTTAATTTCCGAGACTTTTCGGTTATGTTCGTGAAAGCAGCAGCCTCAATGTAAACAATGTATTGAATACCTATATTTTACTACTCATGAGATGGGGCAAAGTTCCCAGCTGCCAAAATAAAAAAGGTTTAAAAAAAAAAAAATGAACTTTTGTTTCTATGTATAAACTTAAAGTACCTAGTCAGGCATAAGCGGGCGGGAGGTGGGTGGGGAGGTTTTTGCCAGCAGGGAAGCCATGGCTGCGGCATCAGAGGCCTCCCCTTGTGGCTACAAGGGCCTGTGCCAGTGGGGAGCTTTTGATCAGACCATGTAAGCACCCTGGAAAAACGTTTGAAGATTGACCAAACTCCAATTCAAACTGCCCTTCTCCCTCTTTCTCTTTCTCTGCTCTCCCTTGGTCTCACTGGGTTTGAACATTATGCCAGACACAGGATCCCCAACCGTGTGAGTCTGTGTGAAGCAATTTGTTGAGTGAAAACTGCTGAATAAATCCACGGTAAACGTGCATCAAATGTGTGTTTACATTGCAATGTGCTGTTTAGAGATAAAAAGAAAAGGGAAAGGATAAAACTGCAGGTCCCCCCCTATAGATGCCGTTATGCAACAAAATGCAAAATGATCCCTTTCCAAATTGTATAATCCTATACTGTAAGAGAAGCAACTGAGACATAAAAATGAGTGTTTAAATTTAGCTGTAAAAGCAAAACACTGTGAGCGATGATTTTCTGATTTGGTCTCTGTTTTACAGCTTGTCTCCAAGTGTTTGTTCAACATTAACCACTCAATTTTTAAAGAGCATTTCTCCGTTAATGGCCACAGCTGCGAACTATTACCTGAGAGCTGCTTTTCTTTTCAGATTTGGAAACAAAAAGCTACAGTATTTTCGAACCTTAGCCTTGAGGGAGGTTAGCCTCTCTGAAACAGGACGCGCATGTATCCAGGCAGCCGCCTGCCAACACCAACACAGAGCCTTCTGAAGGTGTACATTATTTTACCACTGGCAGAGCAGACTCTAACCTACGCACGGGAACCTTTACCAAACCACAATGTGCGGCACACTCCAACACCTTGTACCAGGATAGGATTAAGTCAAATTGTTGGTCTTCCACCTACACCATGTACCAGAATAGCGTAATAGGAGTTGATTTTAGGGAGATTGTGCTTTTGTGGCAGATATTAAGTAACACATTGTGCTCAACGTGAGAAAGAAAGTGGGGAGGGAAAGTTGAACTCCCCTAAATCACCTATCTGGCAGCTATCTCCTGCATCTACGCTAATCCAGTTCACCGGTGTTGGATGTTGAAGTGATAGGCATTGCCTTTATCTGGCTGATCCCAAGCACTAGATTAGATTCTGTGAAAGAACACCACCGCTGCCGCGGCCGCACAGTTTTTCTTCGTCTCAACGCAATGACCCCTGAGGAAAAATGGAGCTTTGTAGTGAAGTGGGGTCATGCCGACTGAAAAAGACACAGGTCAGAGGGATCTGACAAAGACCATGATAAACCTTATTCAATCAAATCCAATATGGCTGATGGGACCAATCTTAGCCTCAGTAAATGGCCTTGAATTGGATGTTGAGATTGGTCTGTACCTTGGGCCAGATGACAGGCGACAGACTGCTGACAGCATTTTAAGAGCCAGTGAAGCTTGTCAGGAGGCACGAGTGATTTGAAAAGCTTTTGTGACAGCCGGGGGCTCTCATCAAAATCGCTTTTGCATTGCAAGCACAACTTTGAGGAAGAAAAAAAAAGACATTTTCCTACATACTTGTAAGTTGTCCTTTGCTTTTAACCCCTCCAAAGTAAGTGGACTGCATTTTGATGTAGCGTGTTTTCTAGTCTTAACATCTACTCCAAGCGCTTTACACAGTACAGGCACCATCATTCACACACACACACACACACACACACACACACTCGCTTCGGCGGTCACTCGAAACGAGTGTGACTGTCCTCTCTGTCGGGTTGTCTTATTTGTGGATCCTCAGGTGGCTGTAAAGGCCGATCCGTGTTCCACAGATTCTGCTGCTGCAATGTGGGCATTGGAAGGTTGAAGTGGTGCGTGGTGGCGGTGGTGGTGGAGCCTGTCTCCGTTTGTCCTTGCGGTGTTGCCGCTTTGCTTCTGCGGCACGGCGGAGTTCTATTTCATGGTGTGCTGCACCTTCCTGCACAGCTTTTTTCCAGTAGTCCCTGTTCAACGCTAGATTCTCCCAGTCGCCGGACGTGATGTTAAACTTTTTCAGGCTGGTCTTAATATTGTCCTTAAAGCGTTTCTTTGGCCCACCAGGGGCTCGCTGTCCTTCTTTTAGCTGGGAGTAGAGGATCTGTTTTGGGAGACGGATGTTGGGCATGCGGATGACATGCCCTGTCCATCGGAGTTGGTACTGCATTATGATGGTAGTGATGCTGGGCATATTTGTTTCCTCCAGAATGCTGGAGTTTGTGCGTCTGTCTTCCCAGTTGATCCTCAAGATTTTTCTTAAGGCTCTTTGATGGAATAGTTCCAGGGCTCTTAGGTGTCAGCTGTAGGTGGTCCAGGATTCTGCTCCATACAGCAGAGTTGGGAGAATCACAGCTCTATAGACCAGGAGCTTGGTTTGAGCCCTCAGGTCTCGGTCATCAAAGACTCTTGTCCTGAGTTTGGCATAGGCTCCGCTGGCACAGCTCAGGCGATAGTTAACCTCAGAGTCTATATCGGCTTTGGACGAGAGAATGCTGCCAAGGTAGGGGAAGTGTTCCACGCTTTCCAGAGTGGTGTTATCCACTTTGATGATGGGCTGGAGTGATGGCTGGTTGGGTGGTGGTTGATACAAAACCTGCGTTTTCTTGATGTTCAAGGCCAAACCCAGGGCTCTGTATGCCTTGGCGCACACACACACACACACACACACACACACACACACACACACACACACACACACACACACACACACACACACACACACACACACACACATGGCCGAGGCTGCCATACAAGGTGCCTCCTGCTCATCAGATAAAGATTCATGCACATTCACACAGGATCAGGAGCAATTTGGGGTTCAGAGTCTTGCCCAAGGACACTTCAACATGTAGACTGCAGGGCCAGGGATCTTACCACCAACCTTTCGATTGGTAGACGACCGCTCTACTACCGCCCCAAAAGTGAACATTCACTGGTGTGCGACAGTCTTTCTGCACATGTATGCGACTTGGATGTTGGGGGAGACGGGTGGCGCTATGGTATGAGGTGTACTGTCCACCCCCCTGGAGATGGATGTATAATGTCCAGCCTAGGATGAAGTCAGTCCCTTTGGGCGCGAGTTGGGGCTGCATCAGGGTGAGTGGACTGGAAGTATGAGTCACCCTGGGGAGGGATTTATCACCCACACACCAGAAGTCAGACACCAGCGAGACGCACCAACTCATTCCTTATTTCCTCTGTTAACAAGAGAATAGAGGCACACGCACATGAATGCCTGCCCATACACACGAGTGCATGGCTCATGGATGAAAATAAATGGCATTCTAACACACACACACACACACACACACACACACACACACACACACACACACACACACACACACACACACACACACACACACACACACACACACACACACACACACACACACACACACACACACACAGAGTATTAGACAGTTGGAGGAACACTGTGTACCAGCCAGGCTCACTATCTCTATCTATTTGCATATCTGTCCTGAAAACTCTGCTTGAAATTTAGCAGACTGCTATTGTCTTTCTTTACTTCAGGTGGAATGGGTACACGCTATTCAGCTGCCTATGTGTGTGTTTCTCTCTCTTCCTCGCTTTCTTTCTGCGCGCACTGGGAGAAAACATGGAGCCTCTCTCCGCCTCAATAACACATCTAATCCATCACCGGTGTCAGGCTGAAGAATTCCGGTGTCAGTAGCGAGCGGCACGTAGAAATGTGCTGTGTGTATATGTGTGTGTGATGGCTCCCACCATCCCATCACGCCAGCTCTTTTGTTCCTGTTTTTCAATATAAGCTCCCATAAGGCTTATGTTAGCCTGCTCGCCTATATGCGCTATGTGTCACTTCCCATTGGACAGACAGAGGTCCAAGAGGCCTCTCTGTGGTGATGGAGGAAAGGGACCACGAGGAAAGACAGGGAGAGAGCGAAGAAGGGAGAGAAAAAGAAAATGGACAGATGTAGAGATTGGAGGAAATGTAAGGGACATTCACAGGGATGGAGGGGCAAGAGAGGGGCAAATGAAAGAAACCGACACAGGGATCAAGACAAAGACTCCACTCTGCATGCAAGTGTAATTCTCTCCCTAACCTGCTCATTTGGCGGCACAATATCTTCTAAAATGACCGAGCCCTTAGTCAATACAAGGGGCAATTACTTCATATTTTTGGCCAGGCACCATAAAGCCTATTGATTTGCCTCTCTGCTCCACATACAAAGCAGTTAACCCTCTCCTGTACTACATCTTTCCTCATCTCATTGGACAGAAAATGAGACCGTACCCAACAAATCACACATGATGACCATTCAAATTGCCAATTTTTTTTTTTATCATCATCATCGATTGTCAGTGAATATCGAAAGCAAACATCCTATTAAACTGTATCCCAGCGAGTCCTAACAACCAATCTTCCGCCTCTATAACGGCTCTATCCAAGTCTCGTTCAATTCAGTTTTAGTTCTGTAATATTGCCATCTCTCTCGGTCACATAACTTACAACCCTAAACATGATTATATCAGCATTTTCCCCCGTTTGCCCCCCGAGTCAAATAGAAAGCAGAGACCGCGGCATGCATTACGGGTCTGTGGTAGGATGAGATCAGGCCTTAACTCTAATCAGCCCAAACACACATATTAGGCACAGCAGCACACAATGTGAGGCCTATATTTAGCTCTGCATTAAAACACTGAACAAGGGCCAGCGTGCCGGTGATGGACGCAGGCCAAGAAGGTTCAGAGAGAGCAAAAGCGGAGGGATGTGGCGGCGTGGGAGGGATTTTCTGCTTAGCCCTCGAAAAAGGAGTTCGCCAGTTGGGAGAAGCAACTCTTCCTACTCAACTGGCCCTTGAACATTGAGAGAAAACTGGTTTGCATACACAAACTGAATAGTTGACACCACGCTGAGTTCCCCTTTATAAGCTGACCCGACTGAAGAAAGAGAGAGGAACAGAGAGAACTAACAGAGAGAGAGAGAGAGAGAGATGCGGTGGATTATACAAATACAGAACGGAAAAGAAGGATGTTCGAAGAGTAGGAATGAAAAATTGGCAAAGTGTAAAGGGCAGGCTAGAAAAAGGACTCAGCCCTGTGGCTGCTTCCGACAGCGACACAGCAGCATTCACACTTCGACCCTGGTGATGATAACTACTTAGCCCTAGCTGAGGGTTAATGTTCACGATATATGACATCAAGAGAAAACATGTGCTTAAACGATTATTCAAAAAAAGGCCACAAGCTAACACACGCACTTATATTTAATAATTCCATGTTATTATGTAAAAAATAAATCTCTTAACAAAAGCCTGACTTCTAATAACGGAGCCTTCTATCCAGGGAAAATTATGCTTCAAAAGTGGAGCTCTTTGCTTCTATGATGTACGTGTTGAAGGAAGAAAGAAAAGCTATACTTATTTTTACGTGAGTAAATAAGCAAAGGACAAAGCAATCACACGACTGTTACAAGCAGCACACGGAGCCAATGCACTGATGGTTAGACAAAAGCTATTACAGGAATGTCAAGCAGCCAGAACCAGAAGGAAATATCACACCTCCTGCTTTCTCCCTCGGCATACTTCAAAGTAGATCACAAGGATATGCGAATCAAAAAGTAGCTCAGAAAAGGTTCAGGTGAGGGGCAAATTAGCTGAAATTGTTTCAATTTCTCCCAAAGGATTTGGGAGATTTAAATGTGGTACAAGATTGGCAGGTAGAATTGAGACACTGGGAAATTATCGCCAGCGGGATCCGCGCAGCAAATGAGAATATAAAAGCACTTCAATCAAGCCCACCTTTTACACCTGTAATGTGTGTGTGCAGCTTGAGTATCCTCCCTATAGGTTTCATGCTGTGGTTGATAGAACGGCGATGTGTTTGCCAGCGGTGAGTGAGCATGCTATTGATGAATGTAGTATATATCGCTATGGGGCTTTGACACTCATTAAAGTCTTCATCAAGGCCACATTAATGCAGGCCCTCTATGACATGTGCTGGACATATTACGGCTACTCATGTAGCATGTAATGAGACATGAGCGTGGGGAGAAGCAGAGGACATAACGAAAGGTGAGAAACGCTGAGGTAGAAGTTTAGATGGCGATTTCGGGTCCGATCACAAAAACAATGAAATTGAGAAAAACGATTATTTTGCACATCACGTTTTTCAAGTAAACTCTTATTCTGTCTTGTGTTCTTTCGCCCCCTCCCGGAGGCTGGACTCACTCAGCCAATAGGCAGCGAGGTCCTGTTTGTGGTATCTGGTGGCATTTAAAAAGCAACGCGAGTGAAGATGGCGGAGGGAGAGAAGCAGCGTTTGGTGAGCACGAAGGGGAGAGCAAATTCCGATGTCACTGTTTTTTTAAGTTCATTAAATGCAACGCCTTTCCAAAAGTCGTGTAATCGTGTTAAATAATCGTGATTGCAATATTGACCAAAATAATAGTGATTATGATTATTTTTGATTATTTTTTGGGCTTTTCCACCTTTAATTGATAGCACAGCTAGGTGAGAAAGGGGAGAGAGAGGGGGAAGACATGCAGGAAATTGTCACAGGTCGGATTTGAACCCTGGACCTCTGCGTCGAGGCATAAACCTCTCAGTATACGTATGTGCACCTGCTCTATCCACTGAGCCATCCCGGCCACAAGCGATTATTATTGTTTTTTTTACATAATCGAGCAGCCCTAGGTAGAATTGAGAGTTGCAAGCATATATAACACAGAAAGATGGATACATGGAGAGATAACAAGAGAAAGATTTATACATTGGAGCAGGATTATGTTGATCAGTCAATAAGTCATTGTCTTTTTTTGTACTGTGCTTGCTTGCAGCCTATAGCAAGTTTTTTTTTTTTCCTTCTTGGATTTCCTGTTACTTAAATTCAATTAAATGCTTTTTTTCCCTTCTTTTAATTATGAATTCCATTTAATCCCACATTTCTTTCCCACAAAAAACCTACGCGCCCAGGTGTTTATCACACAAACTCACACATAATCTCAATCAGAACAGAGAGCACCACAATTGTCATTCATCAATTAAGACATCAGATGAATTTAAAAGACTGATACCGAGGTAAGAAACCAGTACTTGGTAATTGGTCATGTGATGAGGCCATGACATCACGTCATCAAACACCATAAATCTAACCCATACCACATACAGCTCCACAGAGATGGATGCCGCCACCTTTCACCTCCTGTTATCTCTAACCTACCAAGTTCCCAGCAGCCACTGAATATAATTAGAGCGCCTTCACAAAGAGACGAGGGTATAAGATGGACACCACACTGTGAACCTTTAACCTCTTACGGCCAACACACACAAAGTAAAGGGTGAACTATGAGGTGGTGGGGGTTATCCAATCAGTCCTTAGCAGGGAGGCAGTGATGCTACTGATGAGTTGGGGGTGGCGGGGTAGGGGGGATTGGATTGTCTGACCCCATTCAGCATGCTCACAAGAAAAGCAGGCCAAAACCCCTGTGCTGGACAAGGGTTGCCATGGTAACCTTTCTCCCCTTGGGCACGATGTCAGCGGGGAATCAACTGAAAGTGTGTGTGTGTGTGTGTGTGTGTGTGTGTGTGTATAGATATGCTTGCAGATATAAAAAACTGTTATGTCACCCCTATTGTTGAGGCTATCTTTGGCTCAGCTCAGGATGAACTGGTTAAGAGAGTGCGTGTGCTGATCGTTTTTAGTTTCTGTCCTTCAAGGGACTTTTGGTTGCTTCACCGTTGGTTTCCCCCAGTGGGAACGCGCGGTAACATCAGCGTGCCAGGAAACAGCAGCATTCCAGCACAAACACTCTCTTAGGATACAAACAGGACGTCGGGTCACGACTCTAGTTAAACCTGATTTATCTCCATAGGTTAACAGCTTTTTGGTGCCGTTAAAACAACCAACATTGTGACGTTGGTATCAGCCCACACATTTATTTTGCTCCTTAACATTTTCCATTTTTGGAATTACATAATCATTCGAGAATTTGAGGAAACCTTTCAATTGATGCAATCTAAGTGTGATCGGCACCACACACGCGTAGAAATATAACGTCAGAAATTAGTATTAATAATTTTGAATTGATTTAAAAAAGATACATAGTGTCATCGTGGGTGCATATTACACATTATTTATACCCCACTTATTTCACAAAGAAACCCTGTTTGAAATCATTTTCATCAATACTTTCTCCGACCCTTTGAAAGACATGTAACGAGTAAAAACGGTCTACAATAAGGTGATGAAATAGCCTCCTTAATACTGCAACCTGTGCAACACGACATCTTACATTGTTTGAAATGCAATACGAGTAAGCCTTTATTTGATTTATTTTATTACCACAGTGCTGTATAATTGATGCTATGCTATACCTATTAATAATTAATGTGCGTGCCTGTATATTTGGTCTAATTGCCCAGCCAATGAGATCAATGTACTTAGCAATTCAATGTTTTTGAGGGCAATGCACATGGACAGCAAATCACTAATTGAATTAATAAAAAAATAGCTTTACTGTACATAAATAATTCAACTCTGTAAAGTATGACTAAGCAAGCATGTGTAATGCTGTCTGCACATAAAACAGGCTAATGACTTTCAGGCATATTCGTTCTACAGTATGTGAGAGCAGTGAACAAGGCCTTGATTGATTAGTCTGCTAATTAGAAAACACTGTGAAGAATGACTTATGATTTTTGTGCTCTCAACATCTCTGTGCACATTTATGACTTTTTTTATGACAAGCAGCACAAACACATCATCAGAAAGGCACATGATGCTTGTATACACAGGGGCTCTGCTGTACTGGCTCCATACTCTGCAGCGGTCTCTCACTATTTGGACATTATACATGCAAAACAGCAACAGGCCTGCGTCTTCCTGTAGACCGGGGGAGCAGAGATACTCATCAGTAGAGACATGTGTTGGTGACAGAGTATCTTTCGTTATCCCACAAACACACCCACACCCACTCTCCCCCATCCTCTCTCATCCCCTCATAACTCATACACGCGCTCTGAAGCAGCAGGAGGGGAAAATGCTGCGTATGCAGAATAGGCGAGCGGCATGCACGCGGGTCAGAGTAAGTTGAAAAAAGGAGCGAGACAGAGGAGGTAGAGAGGAGCGTGTGTGTCTGTGTGTGTGTGATGCCAGCACATTTTGTAGTCTATGAATCTTCACTAAAGCTCTTTAAAATTGCCCACCAATCTTGCGTCAGGATTTAATGCCTGCTTCTCTCCAGAAAGGAATAGACCAGCCAGTTAAAGTATGCTAATTCAGTGGCACTAAATACACTGCTTTAAATGTCAACCTTCCATTATTACACACACACACACACACTGCCTGCCTCAGGACCAGCACAGAATCATAAACATAAACACACACACACACACACAAATCAGGCCCCTGCAACGACACAAGGAATATAAAGACTTATAGATCACAACCACTTTATAAAATCAATATCTGAGTGGACAAAGGACATTTGCAACAAAAGGTGCATTATTACAGCAGCTTTAATCTATTTGAAGGGAGAATGGGTGTGAAAAAGAGATAGATTTGGTGTAGAGAACGGCAGAGAGAACTCGACAGACGAAGATGTAGAGAGAACGAAGATAACAATAGAAGTCAGAGACAGAGAGATACAGTTCAAGTCCGAGCCCGAGTAAAGCTACAGCAAGCGGGAAGCAATCAGCTTGCAAACAGCCAGCGAGAAGCCTGGCACTGCTCCCCAACCAAGGGTGACAGCACCATTAATTCTATTAACCCTATTAGTATTCCATCCTCATAGCCTGGCTGGGTCAATACACACCTCCATCACACTGCAAAGCTTCTGCTTCCCTCTTCCATATGCAAAGGGAGCAGGGAGCAGTGGAGGCTTCAGGGATGACTGGGTAAATAGAAGCCCAGACTAGCACTTCCCCTGCTCAGGCTGCAGATGACCAGCCAGACCATGTCTGTCTCTGTTACTAATGCTGGAGGACACACAGTGCCATGGGCTAATCAGGTAAGGAATGGGGAAGTGCAGAAATGGATACAAGGTCTCCAATATGTCTGCAAGTCACATTTGGGAAATGGGTAAATATCTTCAAGTTTTTTTTTTTTTTTTTTTAAAGATAATTCTTTGGGCATTTTAGCCTTTAATAGACAGGACAGCTGTCGACAGGAAAGGGGGGAGAGAGAGGGGGAAGACATGCAGCAGGTGAGACTCGAGCCTTGAGCCGCAGCGTTGAGGACTGAGCCTCTGCATATGGGCGTCTGCTCTACCAGGTGCTAGCTACCCAGGCGCCCAACATCTTCAAGTTTAGGCACACCAGCACTTTTTGAAAGCTAGGTTTATAAAAATGGTATTCATTTCAAAGCGTATGCAGCATATTGTTTGATGAAAAGTAAGACATGAATTGTCATGCAAATTAAGATTTGAATTTATGAGCAATTAAACAGGTCCATCTTCGATTCAACATGCTGTATATCACGTGAGTGTTGCATTGAAAGAGACAAAAAAAAATCCTTTAAAAGGGATAGACTCGAGACATTTCTTGGAAATGCGGGGAAATTCAATGTGCCATTATACTAAAATTGCAGAAACACTGCCCACTGCTCACAGAGAACACAGCTAGTGCAATAATAATTGTAACAATGGACAAAAGCTGTTATTACTTGACTACTGGTGTAACCAACTATAAAAAAATTTAAAAAAAAACTATCTCTGTCTTTCCTTCTATCCAAATGACTGCTGAATAAATGCTGATGCTTATAAAATTAAGATAATGTATTGAAGGAAAATAATGAAATCAACCCTTTCGGTCTCCAAACAGGATTGTCTAGCCTTAAAGCAGCTCCGGTGGCGGACTCCAGTCAGAGCAGAGCATGGGAAATGAATGGAGTTGTATGTGGCAGCCTAAAGACAGCCCCGCCTCCCATCTTGTTCCCCTATCCTCCCCATCCGCCTCCAGCTCAGGGTGGGTTAGTGAGTTTGCTAACAGACACTATAGCACACCAAGTATGTAGGACAGCGCCATTAGGGCATTAGTGCCGGTCAGCAGCCAGCCAGTTTGTGTGTGTGAGTGCGCAGTGAAGGAATTGGAGATGTGCAATAACACCCTGAAGGAGGAGACCCAATCTGATGCTGTGGCTTGATTGGTGCATATTTTAATGATCTCAAAACAAATTGGACAGGAAGCAGCAAGGTGCCCCCTAACTTATCAGTTACTGCACCTTGGGGTGTATTATTGTAGAATGTATAAGTGCAATGCCTCGATGTGGGTTTCGAGTTTGTCTGCACATGCATATGTGTGCGTAAATGGGTGTCTATGCTTTATTCGGCAAGGCATATAACCGCAAGGAATTAAACCAACAAACCCCACGCCTTATCCTTTTCCTGCGCTCACACCCACCCCCACCCTCTATGCTCTAGCCTTGAGCTACAGTGAGAGTGAAAGTATAAAGGCTTGTGACAGCTCTTCCTCCACATATACAGTACAGCTACAGCACTGAGGGGCTATCTCTGCTGTGTCTGGAGCTGAGAGAGGGAGCGAGCATGATCTTTCCTGCAGTCTGGCCTGACTGATTCATGCCCATATTACCTGAGGGATTAGCTATTTCCTCTGTATAAATCCACTTTTGTGAGGTAATGTCTAGCATTAGCAGCGGGGGCCGTGGAGGGTTTTGTTACACTAAAAATCTTCTGCCAAAAAGCATGCGAGACTACCATGAAATCCAAAAAGAAAGCATGTTACAGTACACTGTCGTTTTCTCTCACTCTATCTCGAATCCTCCGGACTGAGGATGAGATCATTCTCCTTAGAGTAAATGTTCGTCTACTTTCACACACGAATGCTTTGAAATTCAAATTTCTAATTCTGAATGTAACTGATACCTGGATTTGAATGTAGCATTCAAATATGAGCTAAGCTGGCAGGTCAGGTACAGGGTGCTTTTTTGTTGTTGTTGTCTTTCATTAGCTTAACAAACAAAGCCATAAGACCCACACCGGACAATACCCGCTTTCTCCATTTTCTCTCTTTTATGAGCTCACCACAGACTCCGGCCAGACGGCTCCATGTTTGGGTACCACAGTCCAGATCCCCCCCCCCCCCAATAACTCTCTGGCTTCCTGTTATGCCACAACTGGGCTTTCTGTCTCGTTCTGGAAAAATACAACGCTTTTCTTTTCCCCTTTCTCTCCACGTCTCCCCTCCTTGTTCTTCTTACTGTAAAAACCACATAAATGTTTAGGTCAACACACAAACCTAGAGGCTTGTTTTTCCATCTTGGAAGGGACGGGGCGGTATGGGAAGAGTGGAGGCCTTGTGGGAAGGATTCATAGCACATTGATATAATGCGTCTACATCCCCCCCCCCCTCTGACCGCTGCTTACACTCTCTTTGTTCCCCTACAACAAGAGGCAAAATAACTGGGTCCATATGTGGGAAGTAACGAAGAGGAGGAGGGAGGAGAAGAAATGGGGTGTTTGGTTGGTTAACGGTTTTTGGCAGACCCAGGGAGGTATTTTCTCTGTCTTAGAGGGGGCAGACAGTGGATACCCCCTTGAGACACACACAGACACACACACCCTCCCTGAAGGGATTGTTAAAAAGGAAAGGTCATAGTGCATTCAAAAGGAGGTGGAGGACAGTTAAGCACTTGATTCACTGTCCCAACTCACTTGGAGTCTGAGAGAGAGAAAGAGAGAGAGAAGTGCAGATGGCAGGAGGAATAGTGTACTCATCATCACACACTGTTGTGGTACAACATACGGGCCAGAAAAAAAAACAGTGTTAGGATCAGTTTCGGCTGGGTACAGAATATCCCGCTGTATGGAAAAACAATCCGTTTTAGCACCGTGTACATAAACTCAATTAAGGCTTAGCGTTGACTATGTAAACAGCAATGTAACGGTCATTTCAGTTTGGTTATTTTACACGACAAACGTTACGGTTTTGTTAGCAGGATTTTTTTTAAATTGTGTTGTGTCCCAAGAGGATCGTTTGTATGTATAACGAGTCCTGGGTGTTGATGCAGAGCCGCAGATGTCTGATGTTCTTTCATGTAGGTGTAAAGCCACCGTGGGTAGGGTTGGGGGTTTGGGAAGGGGGGGGGGGGTCACTTGAGGTCAAAGGTCACTAAATCCCTTCATAAGCTCTCTCATGTGAAAGAGTGAATGGAGTGTGTTGGGAGGGTCAAGAGGAAACATTAAATAAGATGGCCATGGTATCGCCAACTATTTCCTGCTGGATATAAAGTTAATCCCTCAGATTTAGCCAACAGTGTGTCTTTAACCAGATTAGCTCACCATAATCGGCTGAACTTCACTGCAAAGAATTCAGTTTGGTGTCTAGCCATGATAGTTTCACGACTTCAACCAATCCTGTGATTCTATATAAATAACAGTGTCTAATCTACAGTACATAGGTAGGTCCCAGACATCAGCAAAGCCAGGATCACCTACTGTAATCCTCTGGGTGCAGCACAATAGGGAATCATAATCTCAATTCCTTACAAAGGCATAGAGCTGGTGCTGAGCAGATGACGAGTGTGTGTGTGTGTGTGTGTGTGTGTGTGTGTGTGTGTGTGTGTGTGTGTGTGTGTGTGTATAAACGTTCATACATGCATAAATGGTTTTCAGTCTCTTGGGTGTCTCCTGGTCTGTGCCCCTCCACTGAACACGTGTGAGGGTTCGGGCTGAGGGGTGTTGAGGCCAGACAGCAGTAGGGGGGGGGGGTTAGGGATTGGTGTGAGGAATGCAGAGTCTTGAGGGCAATGACTGGGATGGACTGGGGTGAACAGACAGGCAGCGATATGGAAAGACAGGAAACCCCCCCCCCCAGATCTCTCCCCATATGACCCCCTTCATATACCTCATCTGTCTGCCTCACACTTTCCATTTATTTATTCTCCGCTTCTCTTAATGCTTGGTTAATGCCAGCCAAAAGGCAAATGACTATAAATGGTGCATTCCTTTGCCATCTGAACGTGTGTGCCTCAGTGTGTGTACCTGCACGTGTCTGCGTGTGCACATGTAAGGGATCCAAACGGCACGCATGCTTAACTGACGCTGGCCGATGCTGAAAGGCTGGAGCGAAATTGGAGGATGGAGGGCAGAGGGTGAGGAGGGCGGGGAAGAGCGTCACACATCAGCAGTTGTGTGAAGGGCCTGCCGTCCCTACTTCCTGCCAGAGATGGTCAGAAGGGAGGAACCTCCATAATTCAATAACAATAATCCCCAATGAAGGCCCAATAAAGCAGGCCCGCTGTGGGGCGGAACTAACTGGCCGCGCGCCTCCTCCTTCTCCAAACCATCCGTCCATCACTGATTGGAGAGAGAGAGAGAGGCTGGGGTGGGGTAGTGGGGATAGTGGGGGTCTGGGGAACAGACCCAGCTGACATGCCGCCTGCAGCCAGAAGCCAGGCAGACAGAGATCCTGTCTATCCCTCCCTCCCTCCCTCCTCTCTAATCTACTCACCCTCCCTCCTGTCCATCCCCTTAGCCCACCTCACCCCGGTCCACCCCCACTGAGCAGGAGACAGATCCAAGGAGTGCAGCTGCCTCCCATAGTTCCCTGGATGACTGAGCGGCCATGACCGCTAGCTTGGCCTGCAACCCACGGCACACACACACACACTCACACACACACACACACACACACACACACACACACACACACACACACACACACACACACACACACACACACACACACACACACACACCCCTACACAGGCTATGAGTATAGAGAAGCATATCTCAGCAGGGGTCACCTATCGATCATGTTTTGGTCAATTAAATCACCTGCGCTTTAATGCGGCATGACAGCTGATTGACCTCTGGAATCCATAGCATGATTATTAATGACAGTCATGTTCCACACATCCCCTTTTAGTCCTAGATTACTTCACCTAAGGCGATGAACTCACTGTGGAAAGAAGACTTATTTACAATCAGTATATCATAAGGACACAAAATGTGTTATTATACAGCCGTGATGTGTGCATGTTTGTGTGTTTAGTCTCTCTGTCTGTGACTTCCTGCGAGATGGTGACTTCATTAAGAGCTCATCTTGGTTTTAAGACATACAGAGTTGCTGCTGCATGTGTTGAACTGTATTGTTTGGCTATCCATTCGGTTGCTTGGCCAACCGGTGTCTCCGCAAGCCCTTCAGAGTTACTCAAATACGATGACACAAACAATACAGTAAGTGGCTCGGCTGACACCAAATTGTCTCTAATGCCTTCATAAAGCCTAGATACAGCAGACAGCAAACAGTAACCAAGGTATAAGAATGTAAGTTAATTAAAGCATGGGACTTCATCTTCTGTCTTTGATCTCTCAGAGGCAGCTCATGTTTCTGTTTCATGAACAGTGCGTGTGGAGAGACATACATTCCGTTGGTTATTTAAACAAATGAAATTGGCATTTACCATTACATTTACAGAAAGTCTGATAGCGGCCGTAGATTTCATGTATATTGATATTCTTTGAAATGAAAAAACGGTTACTGTAAGTACCATGACAAAAGAGGAACAGTGTTTGCCTCTTGGAATTGGTTGTGTTTAGTTTATTGGATGACTTCACAGACATGTGGACAAAGTATACTTCAGTAAATGATTCCATTAATGTCTCAAGTTTGTTTGCATCATTCTACAACCCAGGACAGCTGTCGTTCATAAATTTAACAAGAGTATTTGCCTCTGACAGGCTGTGGTTTACTCTTAGCTGGTAGTCTAAGGAAATGAAGGCATCATTTTTAATGGCCAACATATTTCAAAATTCATGTGATGAAACAAAAAACGTCATATATAGTCCCTGAGGCCACATCAACTGGTGTAGTACTTGTGTGACTTTATATGCTTTCTGTGAATTTATGTGTGCATGTACAGTATGTTTGCATCTACAACCATACATCTGCGTGTGTGTGTGTGTGTGTGTGTGTGTGTGTGTGTGTGTGTGTGTGTGTGTGTGTGTGTGTGTGTGTTTGTGTGTACGTGCATGTACATGCTCTTCGTTCCCGTGTGGGTCAGTAGGGTACTGCCTGTTGACAGATGAGAGCTGTGCTGTGAGGGGTCTCCGAGAGGCCTGACAGATCTGTGACAGAGTGTGCCTGAGGAGCGGGGCCTTCATGTTAATCCACTCTCATACATGTTAACTACACTTGGGTAGTCCCATGCTGAGCTGTCTTAAGACAGCCTGGTACGGTTCGACACGGACCCCAAAACCCCCATGAGAGCCCCAAAACAAGCCTGCCAGAGCTGAAACAGACCTTTTCGTCACATAACGCCACAGACATTTGCAAACACAGGCAGTAATACACCCTAGCTAGCAAACACACGCACCCGCAATCACTTACACAAGTGAAGTCGAAGCAAGGCTGTCATTAAGAGAGCAGACTGTAGGCTGAAAATACAAGCAGACAGGGAGCTAACAAAGCAGTTGGGGGGGGGGGAAGGCAGCTTACTTTAGTTGTCTGAAATGAGCAGTTGATTTAATGATGGGGAGGCCATGAGCTAATACTGCATGAAATAAAAGACACAGCGTGCAGTCACTTTGTTTTTGTTTTGACCTGAAAGCTCATCCAGACCAGTTAAAGCAGAATGAAGTGAGTGTAGTGAGTGGAGAGAGGTATGGGGAGCTCAGTGATTGGTCACAGCTGGCATATTTGCTTGGTGAGGACACTTCCTCTCTGATGGGTTTTTGTAGAGAATGAAGTAGAGTGGGAGGTTGCTGGCCAAACGGGCACCGCATTTGGCACCAAAACCAACTCTGTTTCGACATAGTCTCGTGCCAGAGAAGTAAAAGGGAAGCCGAAACGTCTCCGTTGAACTGGTCCCTGAGCGGGGTTTTAGTGTTGCTTCATTACTTTCTTAGAGTAAATGCTAAAAACAGGAGAGTCAACCATGATTCATTCTCTCTCATTCTTTACCCCACAGCAGGGTGAAAAGAACAGAACAGAATGAAATACTTCTTAAACAAAACTGACAGCACATGAGAGTTTAAGGCACAGCCATCCAGAGTGTTTCATATTCCCAGTGATCCTCAACAAAGTCTGAACCAGAACGCGCTGGCCTGACGTTGACACGGACAGAAGGGAAAGGCGTGTTTGCTTTGAGGAGCTGAGTATGCGCTGTCTAATCCACTTCTTGTGGGAACCTGCAACACTGTCTGATACCTGTTAAGATTGCAGACACGCTGAGGCCTCTGCGCTTTGCCTGCGGTCATGCCTCCGAAATGGCTCTTCCAGGAGCGGTACAATAACTCATTATGAGTCACAGACAGTCTACCGTCTAACATTAACATTGTAAACACAGGATATGATGATTGAGGTCAAGTAGCACACACACACAAGCACACATACAGTCAATTAGTGAAAGGAAGACAAAGGGGGATCAGACTGTAAGAACAGGCCTTGGGCTGTTTTTAGTCAGACGGGGAATGCTGACCAACACTAGGGCCACAAGATAACAGACTGTATGGTACCAAGATGACTCAAGACAAGGAACTGGAGGGCAGGAAGACAAATTATATTATCCACAAATGACCGTGCAATGACATTTTGATTAAGCTTTTTGTGTAGTTTGGAAATGTACTGTAGTGTGCTGTATTTTGAATCAATCTCCTCTCTCAACACTTTTTTTTTGGTCTCTAAAGGCCTTATCAATATGAAAACATGGCCAGAACAAAGGCCTTGGGATGTGCCTGGGCCTGGGGCATTCCACTAGCCTGACTGGACAAACTAAGTCGTTGTTTCGTATGTGTGTATGTATGTCAGTGTGTGTGTGTGTGTGTTTTACTGTACAGCCACTGTGCTCACACGCCTACTGAACAAACACATCTCATCTTGCGGGTGCTCATGTCAGTCAACAGCTGCAGCAGAACGCCAAATGCAGCTACCACAGCGAAGGAGGCCCGGCTTGTGAGTTGGATGTTGATTTTATAATTACAGTACAGCTTTGCTTTTTGCATTTCATTCCGCTGCCATTACTTCTGCGCCTCTCTCTTTCAATCCCTTCGTCCCTAATGAACAGAGAAATGTCAGGCAGCGAGAGAGGAGAGGAAGGCTTGTGTTGTGTCTGTCCCACCTCAACAACACACAGCAACTCTCCAATCAACGCAAGAAGTGGCATAATGAAGATGTGAGTTTGGGTAGCAATGCGCACAGGTGCATGCAGGTGTGTGCGTGTGGCTGTCAATACAAATGTGCATTTGTCTATTCAGAAGGAAATAAAGGCAGATTTGAATAGCCTGTAAAATGAACAATAGGACCAATCAGTCTCCTGGATCAGCCCTGATGAAAAGATGGGCTCACCGTAGGTGAGTTGTGATATCTCACCGAGAGCACAATGGATCGCAGTCATCGAAAACATTCGACACTCATCAATTGTTTCTTCAAAGACAGACAGCGTGAACGCCCGTGCTAAGACGGCACAGAGAGCAAAAGAACAAGGAGCCATTTCCCAAAAACAGTGCGAGTGTTCCATCGTGATAGCCTTGATAGGGCATGAGCAGAGTAACAACTGGGAAAGTAAAACAGGGCTATTCTCATTACCCTCTGTGGAGTGAAAAGAGACAAAGACTGTGAAGCAGGCTAATGAGCTAGTTAAGGTGGCAGTAAATGTCAGTCCTCCTCTGGCAAGCCCCAGGCTGCAGCACCGCTACAGGCCATTACCTGGACAGGAACGCGCATAAAGCTTGCGTCAGCACTTCCGCCTGGCACGCACGCACACACACACGCACACACACACACACACACACACACACACACACACACACACACACACACACACACACACACACACACACACACACACACACACACACACACACACACACACACACACACACACACACACAAAAGAACTGTACTGCAACACCACAGCCCTTCTATATAACGTGCATTACATTAAAAGCTTAAGTGGATCATGTTGAGGAAAAAGTACGTGAGCTGAGGAGACAGTCTTTAGTCGTTTTTAATCTTCTTTCCATTGACAGCAAGTGTAATGAGTAAAGAGCTTTTCTGGCTGCTTTCCACTCAGGTGTTGACCGTGGTCTGCTGGCTTGTTAGCTGCTTGGCCAGTTAGTTCGACCTTTGGAAATGTATTCTCAAGTCCATCCAGAAGGATCGCACTTCCAAATTGGATCACTTTGAGTTTACTGAAGAGTGAACGAGGACAAAATCTGAAGGTGTTCGAAGTTTTGTCGCGAGCGGGCGGTGGACGGTGGAGCAAATGATGTTTGTATTTGCTGAGTGAATCGAGACAACTTACTCGCTTTAAAAAAAAAAAAAAGAAAGTCAGAGCCCTTTGAAGACACACATACACAAACATGTACATGTTCAGTCGTATGAATTTAACCCAGTGAATAATGATCTGCCTGTGGGCAGAGACGACCGTGGTTAGATTTCAGGGCTAAAAAGAAACAACTGGAGGTGCAAGGACGGTGAAAGTGAGTCAACTCTATCTAGTCCGGAATTTACTTAGAGGCACATTTATCCTAACAGACAGCAGCTCATAAACCTACAACACAGACACTTTCCTTTTCAAGGCAGGCTGAAAAACGCAATATGTAACAGTAAATCCTCATAGGTTTAAATATGCCAACACTGTCAGTGTGTCAAGTGTTTATTTTACTCTGCTGATGCTTGGGTCCAGACCACCGCGTCACATGGGAGAGATAGTCTGGCTCGTTGGCGGTCTCTTGAGCGGGTTCTAAAATTCTGCCCCATGAGCTGCTGCTTGTTTTATGCTCACCTTGGCTGGAGCTCTAAGTCAAAAGTAAAAGTAGTCTGGATCAACGACGGGTACATTTACAGGATAATTGCCTTGTGCCGGGTGTCCCTCACCTTCCGCTCTCTGTGTGTTGCCGTTCTCAAACTCTGTTCCCTTCGGGAAACAACAAGAAAACTACCGTAGCTCGCAAGCTACACGCTGAAAATGGCGAGTTTTGAACATATTTGAATCATGCCACAAGGCAGGCCTGCTTGGTTCTTTCAGGGGAAATGATTGTTAAGATTAAGGAAGGAAGATTTGGGAAGTTCCTTCCCGAGATTATTTTGCAGCGCCACCGTCGCCGCGTCCGGAGCTTAGCGCCGCCCAAGACGATTGTGATTGGTTTAAAGAAATGCAAACAACCCGGAGCGTTTTTTTCCCTCCAATCCCAGAATGTATCTTTGGTGTAAGCCAGACCTTACTCCACAGTGCTGTTGAGATAGATTTGGAAATGCGAGACTACAGATAAAGCCATGTCCACGCACATACAGGCACACACATTTTGCACACGTTCGCACCTTGAACCCAAGTGACCATTAATCCAGCTCTTGTAAAAGAAGGACAGACCTCCTGCACTCACTCCCATCTCTGAGGGGCCTCAAACAAATCAACTTTCTTTGGTTTTTAAATAATGACCTGAGCCCATTGGGATTTAAATACATTCTGGCTCTACTTCCCCACTGGTTTCAATACACCTCTGAGTCCAGCGTATAGAGTCGGTCTGCTACCCATATGGTCCCCACTAGATTAGCCTAAGAAGCCCGGCCACATAATGGTGAGGCCCGGGGAACCATCAAAAACCCATTAATTGTGAAGTTTGAAGATCCTTACGGCAATGATATGCTAATACGGAAGAGATGGAGTGAAGAAAGAGAGAGCAGAGCCCGACGCAATAGAAGAGAAATACACTGAGGGGAGAAGAGGGTGAGAGAGACATGTGAAAATGGTGAAAAGAGAATGTGCAGACTGTTCCAGGTCGCTGTAACTCCCTGACATCCACTTGTCCGACACACACACACACACACACACGTCACTGGGTGAGACGGAGCACTGGAGAATAAAGAAAAGGGGAGAGTAGAGGATAGAGAAACTGCAGGCAGCAGAAAACAAAGAGGTCAGTGTTGTGGAAAACATGGAGTGTGACATTAAAGTGATGCAGTTCAGCTTACTCGCTTTAGCGTCAGAAATGCATGGATGAGAGATCTACACGCACAGGGAGACAAATGGAAAAACTGAGAGAGTGGGAAGGACAGAAGGACAGAAGGGGAGAGAAAAAAGTGCGGAAAAACAAAGCCATCTTTCCATCTGCATATCTTTTCATCTCCAAATTGAATAAAAGCAGTTGATAGCATTTATTTGTTCTGTGGCCAGGTGGCACGGCGCAGGGCGATTCTGCTCATCTCTGCATGCCTCTGTATTGCAGAGTGGACGGCGGGAACATTAGAAAGGCTAAGTCCCGAGCAAGCAGATTATCCAGAGCCAGCCAGGGGACCAGAACACAGATTTGGGATGCATCCCCCATACAAGATTTAGGCTTTTCACTGGCAATTACTCTCAGTGTACATTTCAATGCGTAACCCCGCATGCAGATGATGCTGCCCTGGCTCTGAAAAAGGACTTTGGCTAATATATGAGACTTGCCACTGTACCAGGGGCTCATAGTCCGCTTCCAGCTGAACAGAGCTGCTGTGTGTAGCCAATGCTTTCTGTTGATTACATCCAATACTGTGCTCCTCTGATTTCCTTTTAAGCGAGAAGCAGTGCTACTTGTTATTCATGGAAAAGCCACTTGCACATAATGTGGATGTCATTATTTCAATGTGTAGTATACATGTCACATTACAGCACAGCTGACATGACCGAGAAATCAACACATCCGCATCAGTAACCGCCGTAGCCACAATAAAAGGACGTACCACAAGAGTAGCTACAAAGGCTAGGCAGTCCTGCGGTGTAATGAGTCCTTTTCCCCTTTCTGCGTCTAGGATGCTGATGAAGGGAAAGGAAAGGAGACTGGACTTGTCATTTCCCTGTCAGGCCCTTGGGAGCCAGGTGTCTCTCTTTAATGGAGGCATGTGGAGACTAACGTAGGTTAATGAGCTATGCGGGCCCCAAAGGAGATAAGCATTATAGGCTATATGAGATCCCCTCTCATCCCTTCATCCCTCCATTTGTATCAGACCCTGGGAGAGAAAAGGAGGAACAAAAGGAGAACGCGGTGGAGAGGAAGTCGAGGTGGCCGAGAGACTGGGAGAGAACAGAGAGCGAGTGAAGCGATAGAAAAGGGACAACAAAGAGAGACAGAAAGAAAGGCAGCCCTTTAAAACAATTAAGGGTTTGGATGAGAGTCACTGCGAAGGTTCCTCTGCCAAGCAAGGCCCAAATGTGGCAGTAAAGGAAAAGCTTAGTGAGAGCGGGCCTAATCAGAAACAGATTCTCTACGACAACAAACCAAACCACACACACACACACATACACACAGGAAAGTCGACACTTTACATATTAAAGCTCGGCAGGGAGGGAAAAAAGCCTGTGGAAACATCAAATTGTAATGAGTAACAGGCTCAGTGAGTGCATACGGGATAGTAAGGAAGAGACAGAAAGACAGAGAGCTGTAATGATGACGGAGGAAAGAGAGCTTTTACATATAATGTAAGCCCGAACCGCAGATGTCCTTTGAGCCTGTGTTAAGAGTGTTTGTTGTAGAGTTGTACTGCATGGCATTACTGCGTTCCTCTTTTTTGTCTCGCTCTCAGATGTGGCTTAGTCTATTGTTTGGCTGTCTGTGGCTGCATCGCTGTATAAGCTATGAACTTAGAGCAAGCAACCATCTGAGCATGCTGCGTCTTTGTCCCCAAGCGTAAACGTGTGCTCCGCTAAGACGCTGCCAAAAAGACGAGAGAAGCGCGAGCATGTTTGTGTGCTTGGCGTTGAGGTGGTTAGAAATAGACGATGACGACGGATGAGAGAGGTGCGGCAGAGAACAGGAGGAAGGAGGAAAGAAATACAAGGAAAAGAGGAAGGATAAAGGGGAGAGAGATGAGAAGATGTGTTGGGGAGATATGCGAGGAAATGGAGGAGATACAGTAAAGCTGCAGGAAGAGCAGGAGAGGAGAAGAGAGGAGGTGTGACAAGGTTTGTGCCCAGGAGCAGAGAGCACAGTAAGGTGTGTGGCACAGCCGATGGAGAGGCAGCCTCACATTCCAGGCTTGAGCCTGTGTAAACCCTGTCTGTTACTGCAGATCTGATATGGAAATAAGAGGCCAGATGGGGGCTTCAACTGGCCTTATAAGGGATTGTGGCTTGGCCTGGATGGATCACGGGTGAGAAGCCATGGAGAATGAGAGAGAGAGAGAGAGAGAGAGCGAGAGAAGGGCAGAGGCAGGAGCAGAGAACATGCATTTGAGAAAAATAACACAAGACATCCAGAGACAAAGATGCTGAAAAGTGTATACGGAGGGAAAAGAGCGATACAGAGGATCGATGTAGACAGTAGCCGAGAATGAGAGGAAGAAAGAGAAAAGAAACAGAGAATCAAACCAAGACGCTGCCTTTCTGATAATATTCTTGTTTTTCTCCTCCTCTAACGCTCTTTCAATGATCTCGGGTTTTTGAAGGGTGGATTTATCAGGGCCCCGAGAACAGAAACAATTTCCTCCTCGTCACACAATAGCAAACTTAACAATAGAACCCAGCTCAAGTCGATTGGTACAATTCATCCTGCTAGCATTGTTTCAGTCGGAGTCCCATAGGTCCACTTTATTGCAGGATTTCTTTCTCTACTGCCAGAAAGAATAACTTTGCCCTTGAGAAAGACTGCAGATGCAGAAAAGCAAAACTCAATGAACGGATGTTAAAAAGATGTTAAAAGCCAAGGCTGTACTGATCACAGATGAATTTGGTAAAATCCATGTTCTGTCATCATCTATTTTGTAATACTAAAGCTCAACAACAACAACAACAGTGTTGGTATATCTCTTCGCTGTACTTCCTTTGTTCTGCAGTACTAACAGCATTTCCTAGTCAAGATGTTCAGACAGTGGGAGCCAACAACCTGCTGAGAAACCTGATCAGCCACACTAATCTGATCAGCCGCACTTTGTTCAAGTGTGTCTTATTTAAAGAGGACAGCACTCCCAGCATGGTGTAACCCAAACACCGTCCTATCCCCTTTCAGCCGAGGATCCTGGGGAGCCGACACAGCCATCTGATCCTCCACACCTTCCCATCCAACCGCCGCCCCCCCCCCACCTCCAATCCAGCTCGCACACACAAGCATACCTGCACCCAAATTTTCACCCAAACGCAACAATCTGGGCTTATTAGGGTGAAAAGGCATGACACAAGTGTTTCCCGTTTCCTAATCAGTTAGAAGGCAAAAGCCCCCTTTCTACCCAGTATGTGTATGTGTATATGCGTGCGTGTGTTGTGTGTGTGTGTGCGTGCGCGCATTTGTGTGTGATGAAAGAATCTTGAAATAGAGTGAAACACGTAGTGTCTTTTGAATGTATGATCAAGGGAGTTACGCATACCTCCCTCATACAAATAAGTGAGTCAAATTTGTATGTGCACCACACCAAAGTATACTAAGGCCATGTGTGCATGTAATAAAACACACGGTACACAAACCTTCGGCTGCATAAATTGTGTGCACAATTTTAAAACGTTAAAGAGATTCATTACACGCTAATAGCACAATACCTTTCGGGGGAAGAAACACGCGAATGATACAAGATCTTCGCCCTCTAAACTCCAAATTTAACCGACGCAGGACTAACCTAAAAGTGGCTTGTCTGTTTTTCTGCTAACTCATTACCACAGTCAGCTAATATAGGCCAAACATGCACGCACTCAAACACCAGACACACCTCCTCTATAATGCATACCCCCAACTGAGCCAACAGCTGCTTCCAGCGGCACCAAACTGTGGCTGCCAAATACACCAAAACACTTAACTATGACTGACGGTAACACGTTATTCCCCACAGAAACGTTTAACTTGTCCTTTTAAAACCGGAGTAAAAAAGGAGGAATGTTGATGGTTTGCCGCTGTGTTGTGATTCCATCAAATCATCACCTCTCCGCCTCGACTGCTAATCCAATCCGACACAGCGCGCCCATGTCACCAGGCGTGGGGATGGCTCGGCCCTGCCTTCGGCCCTGACCTTTACCTTTAGTCAAGTTACCAGAGGCCCAGATAATGTTTTCCCAACCGCTAACCATTAGGGTTTAATGAGTAACAGCGGTGGCTCAGCTGACCTGTGGCTGGAAGAGGCCTCCAGCTCCGGCTCTGTTCGCTGATATCATGACCCCGTCGATGCCCTCTCGGTGGCCTGGCATTGGCTTTCTTCTGCTGCACTGTTCACAAACGTACGTGCCCTTGCTATTTTCCTCCTGTCCCTCAGTTATTCACTTGCAACCAGTGTTGGGGAGTAACTAGTTACATGTAATGGCGTTGCACAATTTGATTACAAAATAAAGGCAACCGTTACAGTTACTGGGGAAAAAAATGTGTAATTACATTACAGTTACCTATGAAAATGTTCACGATTACACTGGGGGTTACATCTGAAAAGCTAGGCTATATGTTGAATGATATTCATTTGGTTGCTTTTCATGCACACAATGTCTTCTTCAGGAGATTGACAGTAGTCGGTGTTGAGCACTGCTGTAAGTTCGTAACTGCCAGGTTTAAATATATGAAAACAGTTGAGAACATTCATTAGAAATTCAGAAAAGTAATCACAATGTAATTAAATGTAACAATTAGCATTACTTTGATAAAGTAATTGAAATAGTTACACTACCCTTACACTTTAAATGGGGTAACTTGTAATCGGTAACCTATTACATTTCCAAAGTAGCCGTCCCAACACTGCTTGCAACTCGGCACTTCTTCTCTTGTTCTGTGATACAGAATCTGTCAAGCTATCCACCCACACATTCTGACATATCACATTTACATGGACTATTGTTTTTCCCCTATTCTGTGTCTCCATTCAAACAACATCTGGTGTCTGTGGCCTCTAACACACTGTCCTCCTCTATCTGTCAAAGTTTCAATCTCACCAGTCAGTGTGCGGTGTGTAATGGCATTATATGGCCGTGACATTGGGCTTTATAGCACTGCTAGGGGCGGCAGTGGCTCAGTCTGTAGAGACTTGGCTCTGGAACCGGACGGGTCGCCGGGTTCAAGTCCCTGTACGGAGCTTGGACTGGTAGCTGGAGAGGTGCCAGTTCACCTCCTGGGCACTGCTGAGGTGTCTTTGAGCAAGGATGCTCAGGACGCCTTTATTGGCAGCCCCCCTCACCCTCTGCCATATCTCCATCAATGCCTTTATAGAGCACGTGTGTGTATTTCAAGCCTGTGTGCAATGTGTAACTCCAACAGTGTGTGAAAACATGTAATTTCCCCCCTGGGGATCAATAAAGAAGCATGTCTTCTTCTTCCGTTCTCTGGAAGGAACATGCTGACAGTGAGCTACAACCTTCCTCATTGATATTCAGGGAGTATAACGTGAATGGTAAATTAGTATTTATGTTCTACATGGATAGAGATATACGTATGTATAGAAATACCATTGAACACAACGCACTGTACACTGTGTTACAAGCTATGCAGAAGGAACTGTCCAATCCCATTAATACTGTAGCCATCCTTGCTGGCCGGCTGTGCTATTAAGAGGGAGTCTAGGCTGACAGCTCTGTTTCATGACAGCACGAGGCCAAGACCTGACACGCAGCTGTCAAGAGAATGAGATGCCCCGTGTGTGTGTGTGTATGTGCGTATTAAAGGCGCAGAAGCGAAGTGCAGGTAAAGGCTGAGTGAGCCGAGATTACCAGTGGCTTGAAATATTATCACATGCTATTAGCACTGTATCACTGTTCATTAGGCTGATGGCTAGCCGGAGTTACTTGACAGCCCTGCGGTAAGAGTGCGAGAGATGGAGACAGTGAGAAAGACATAAGTAGATAAAAGTGTTGCACCGAAGAAATGTAGAAGGGAAACTGGAGCAAGAGGAAAATCTGGGGGGGGAAATGATGAAGGCCTGCTTGCCTCGTGCTTCACCGTCAGAGATTCAACATCCAGGGTTTCAGAGGTAAACAAGAGGATCTCTAGTATCAGGACAGATGTGGTATTTAATGCCCCACCGCGAAACGGAACACGGCCTATTACTACAATTCCTAATTCTAATTGCCGTAACATCCATAATACACGATGAACCAGATGACTGCATGGTGTCAAAAAGCATATATCAAAGAAATGATTTGTGTAGAGCCCGTAAAAGCTTCCTGTAAACACTGTATGATCACAGAAATGCATTAAACAACGCTGTCACCCAGACAAGCTTAACTCTAAGGGCCCTGATAACTGCTGCTGTCTCGTATGAAGTAGGAGACAGAGGAGCAGTAAAGCTGTCTCACTATCAGACAGAAACATTAGTCGCTGTCACACTCAGTTTGCCTTCGCACAGACAACAGTTTAGTATATCATCAAAGCCAAAACAATTCTTACTTCTTTTTTTTTTTTTCGGAGATCTATGGCGCTGTTCAACTTGAAAAGACACTTGAAATGGAAACACACATTTGCAAAGTAGATGAGAGGAATGCTGTTTTGGTTGCTTGAGTAATCTAGAATCATTATGCACGCTATCAAGCACCATAAACAATGCTTGCTTTTTCGGTTTTTTTCCTTTTTCGTAACTGCCTCTAATGAGGATGATCGCTACGCTGCATGTAAAGCAGGGACAATTCAGCACAAACTTCAAAAAGATTCCCCTCCGATTCCCTCTGTTGTGAGCCGCCGTTCAAGTTTCCGTGCGAGTTTACAAAGTAATAGTTTGCTCTCGCTCCCCTTCTGTCCTTCCTATTTCCCTTTTATCTAATTTTGGACCACTCTTAGAGCCAGCAGTAATGAATTGGCTAATCACAGTTATCTGGTCTATTCAAGTGCTTTGTAAAGCAAATCAATAAAGCTTGGAACTGAGCCAGCCATCCACTTTGACAGACGTTGCTCGCTAATCTATTTCTGTTGTCTTTTTTTCTGTGCTAGAGATGTTTACTCTGTCTCTGTCTGTCCCTTTTCTCTCTCTGTGTACTTTAGCAAGGTCAGCGGGGAAATTGAAGAAGAAAAAAAAACAAATATTCCATGCCAGCTGGCAACTCAGAGGACAAAAGTCAAGCACTGAGTACTTAAAGTTCATTTGACAGAGAGACACATTTTCTCTTTGATTGCTAGAACCGTTGGAAGTCATTGGAGCTCTGAGACTTATACCTCGGGCAAGAAAAAAAATAACAAGGCCTACACTCGCACGATTCGGTTTCCACAGTAACAGATCAATAACAGCGACGCAACAACTGATAAGAATTTCTATGAATTTCAAATGTTCTCCCTGTGGTGCCTACATTGGCTGCAGACTAAAACAGGAATATTGATAGGCTTCGAGGCCCTGCCTCCCAACACCGATCCCTTGCATAATGTCTTGGACATATCTACTGCACATCAAATATTTGATTGCCAGGATGTGTGGGCTAGAAATATCATATTCATAAGAATACGAATAAGGAACATTTAGGAATAGTCAGCCTTATTTGCCCTTGTTTAATCTTTCTGCCCAACCAGGAAGACATGGATCTGGGTGAGTCGGTGGCGTTTGATGTGGCTTCCCCAATCCCAATGACGCTACTGCTCCCGACATTGGTAAAAACCACACAACCCACAGCCATAGTATGACTCCCAGGCTCTGTATGCGAGCAACAGTGGAGAAGCAGAGCTGAGATCTACATACTTCTTTCCCCTTCAAGGCCCCAAGTACTTCCAAACATGAGAAAATGTTCACAGGCAAGGTAAATAATGCTGCCATTAACCTAATTTGTAGCCCAATCAACAAGAGAATATGTTGAAAAAAACTGGATTACAACAATGTTCTTTCTACAAACAGTCTCTGGTGGAAAGTGGCGCCAACAACAATGGGTTAATTAATCTCATGTCATGAAGTCCAATTATGGGAATCACTCCACAGGGTAATTTGTTTCCTTAAAAAAAAAAAAAATTTAAATAAATGAGAAGCTAATGCCAATAACTAATCTAATAAATAAGCTAAGAACAAAAACTGTGATCGTGGCGATACATTAATAAATAACTAGTGCACAACATATTTATGCACATATGGGATTTTGCGGTCTTTGCGTCTTTTGGGATTTGGCTACGCTGGCATGGATGCATACCGCTGCATATCGGCTGAATTTAAGTGGCTAAATGAAGCCTACATGCATAAAAATCCATCTGGAGTCAAAACGTATGCACTGTATGAGTATTTGTCGGTTGTTGTCGTCGAGACAATGAAAACACCTTGGGCAGAGAAAAGAGCAAACAATTAGAGGAAGAGAATGGAGAGGCGGACAGATTAATGAGATCACTGCAGGTTAGGTTGTGTCATCGGAACAGTCTGAGCAGGGGAAGAGAAGGAGAAAAAGACTGGGAGGAAGAGTGAGGGACTGAGACAGAGAAAGGGAGAGGAAGAAAGAGAGGAATGCGAAGGGCATAAGAAAAGAAAGAAAACGAGAGGGGGCAGCCGGTTGTCCGGCCAAGCAACGTTTAACTCGCTGCTATGGAAAGAAAGAGAATGAGAGATACAGACAGAGAGAGAGAGAGAGAGAGAGAGAGAGAGAGAGAAAAAAAAAAAAAAAAAAAAAAAAAAAAAAAAAAAAAAAAAAAAAACAGAGGAGAAGAAGGAAAAGCAGATATAAGGCTTGGATGAATGGAACGGCAGGGGCTCTCAGCTTTCCCTTTAGCCTTTTAACAGTGAAGTGTTTAGAGAAGCCTGGACCAGGTCTGGCAGAGAGAAAGGCTTGTACTCTAAAGACAGCCATGAAAGACACAGCCTGCTGCTGCAGCTTGGGACTGCCGCCGGCCGTCTCTTTCTCTGGCACCGGGTTCAGAACTGAGCAGGAGGGAGTCAAGTGGAGGCCAGGTTCCCAAAAGGTCACACAGACATCCTACCAACTCAACCAACAAGCTAGTCATTAGCAAGACTATAGACGGTTATGGTAATTAAACACATACAGCAACCACCTCCACACACAAGCCCACACCCATACATACATTTATACCAGGGCTGCACAATAATAAAAAAAAAAATATATATATATTTTTAAATCATCATCGCGATATCAAAACACATCGCGAAAGGCTGCGACATATCGCGAAAGACGCTCCGAGATTTTTAGTTAGTTAGTTGAAAGAGAGTAGCAGTAGAAAACTGCACTTTAACATGTAACTATCATTCTTCATTTTTAAAAGGTGAATACTGAAAGCAGCCGATCTGAGTACACTTCAATATCCGATTATTAATCACAAGGACTATCGTTATTGGGGTATTCAACAACGTTATCGCATCTTTTCCTCACATCACGCAGCCCTAATTTATACACATTGAAATAAACTCAAAGCCCCAAACAGTCATTCTGCCAGACTAAGGAGGCCACAGTAATGTGCATTGCCTCAATGAATCATAATAATATTTACTATGAAATTTTGTTTTTCACAGATAAGATGGAGGATTGAAAGCCTCATGCTCTACTGAAGTTCCTCACTGATGTTCAGTAGAGTTCAGACCGCCAGCTGACTATGCAGCACTATGGTCATCCTGTCTTTCTGTAGAGGTTACGGTTAACAGTCTCTCTGCGAGCCGGCACCCAAAAGAGGCCCTGAGGTAATACCAAGTGTATCTCTATTTAGCATTTCTCCAAATAATGCTGATTTTACTGTAGGACATTTGATTCAGCCATTATGACAAAGTGCTCCAAGTTGTGTTGGAAGAGAAAATGTTGTTTAAGTAGCAAAAGTGCTTTCTGCAGGCTATGCTTGGCTGCTGCCGGTGGGCAAATGGAGTTTGTATTGTTCAGTTCAACATGGTTAAAAAGGTTGCAGGCAATCTAGCAGGGAGAGTCCTGAGCATGGCTGTAATAGATACATACTGGCAGCTCTCATTCCAGCTAAAATGCTCCTAGTGTCTCTGTGCCACTTGTCAATTTGTCATTTTGCTAAGTTCGAAATGTTGGTCGCCTGCTTCGTAAACAGGCGTATTGAGTAAGATGATTTTCATTGAATTTTAAAAATCAAAACAAAGTTTTAACAAAGGGATGCAATGATTCGTTCTGTGTGGGGTTAATTGGACCTCACCATTCAATCTGAAACAAAGTGATGCTACGGCTATTATACTAGGCATTCAGTGAGAAATAACTATTTATGAGTACGATGATTGGAAACTAATTCTACCTGGTGGCAATTGTGACAACGCTTTTTACTTGTAATTGTATTTCTTTTCATGTGGGCTCAAGGTTAATGCAAGTCACGCAGTGACAATGGAGATGTTTAATAAAGCTATTAAAATGCTTAATTATTTGTGCTTTGTGTTTATTTGCAATCCGACGTGTAAGCACCAATGAGCAACTGGAAACAAAAACTGAAAGCTGTTAATAAAGTGAAATAAACGGGATTCATGTTCATATCATACTTCATTTTATCATAGGAGTGAATATGTGTGCGTGTCTGTGCGTATGGTTTTGAGGATGCAGATGACAGGACGGGCTTCTGTTCAGTTGTTGCTATAGAGACATCTTCAATGCTAGTTAGAGTCTCTCTCTCTCTCTCCCCCTCTCCCTCTCTCTCTCCCTCTCCCTCTCCCTCTCTCTATTACCAGGTTGATAGTCTTGATCAACATAAATACATTTCCATGATAATTGCCTGACAGCACTTTTCTCTCTCTGTGTGTTGCCGTTCTCAAACTCTGTTCGCTTAGGGAAACCACAACAAACTTCGAGCTAGCAAGCTACACGCTGAAAAGGGCAAGTTTAGAAGAACACTTGGATCGTGCAACAAGGCAGGCCTGCTTGGTTCTTTCGTGGGAATGATTGTAAAGATTTACAAAGAATACGTTTACGGCATTTACTCTCTAACTGGGACGATACACTGGAAAGAGCAAATTATGGTACTTCTTTTAATATTGTATGTAACGTTCCACCAAAACAAGTTCTTTTGCAGAGCCACCGTCGCTGCGTCCGGGGCTTAGAGTCACCCAAAACGATTGCGATTGGTTTAAAGAAATGCAAACAACCCAGAGCGGTTTTTTTTTTTTATGTATGAATGTATGTTTGGTGTAGCCAGTCCTTACTCTGCAGTGCTGTGGATATAGGTCTGACAATGTGAGACTACCAGGTTGGCAATCCAGGTGGGCTCCAGCAAATACGGAGCCCAAGGGTTGGAGAACAGAGTGACAACAACTCCACTTAGATCCCTCGCTTCCACATCAAAATCTAGACCAGGCTAAGCCAGGCTACGCCAAAGCAGGACCTGGACAAGGGTAGCAGGTGAGCAGCCTCCAGGTTGACAAGCAACAGGTTCCCAGATCAAATTCCCTGTGAAGGCAACAGATCCACGTACTAACTCTCTGAGGCTCATTGGGGGTGAACACAGCATTGAGGGGTGAGGGATGGAGGGGGTTACCACTTGTCCACCAGTGCCCTGCAGGAGCAGCTGCCTGCATTTACAAGCCTTTTTAAGTCCCTGACACTTTATGCCCTATGATCAGCTGCTACCCTCAGCAGCACACAATGTCTGCACATCACACACATCCTTGCTGCTATTCGCGCCAGTGCAGTCAGACATGCACCCTCTGCCACGTTAACCAGTTCAACAGGACTTCTCCAATTAAACACCTGAACCACCCTTTCAAGTTGTCCCCTTCAGTTGCCAGGGGCATCATCCAAACCAATTCCTGATTACTCATCAGGGCATGAGGAGAAGAATTAATTAGGCCAAAAGCGGCACATCATGGTTGAAGGCTTGAGGGATAAAGAGCCGGAAGACATTTTTTTTTTCTTCATCCATGGTTTACTGCTGACACAACCCAGCACTAATCAACCGCTGACTTACATTCAATGCACACATCCACCACCGTGATTTAGGGTTGAATAAAGAAAACTAAGCATGCAGCGCAGGTCAAAATACTGAGGAAAAACTAGCCTAAAACTGCTGAAAGAATGTCTATTTTTTTAAATAGATATATTTAAAAATATATATCAAGGCTTCATGGCTCAAATAAATATATAATTTAATAAATAAGCCTATATCGACCTGAGTAACTGTGCTGCATGTAGAACACAGGAGAGGATGCCTTCTGGGAACGTATCCCTGTGGTCTCAGGCTGAGCAGCACTTAACCCCTGCTGCTCTGTATGAGAGAACTGGGATGGAGGATGTTTATTCTCACTGTCTGCGAATTGCGTCTGATTAACAGGGGAATCCTGAATGTGCCTCTACTGAGCTTGCTTTAACCTCCCCGTTCATCTATCGCTGGGATATCCTTTAACATCCAATTTAACATTTGCAGCCGTGCCCTCCATCTCCATCTATATCAAAGGCTGTGCTCCCCGCAGCTCCTCTCCGCCTTAATTCCGTTGTTGCTTCCCACCAATCCCAGTCCTCATGTGGGATATAGGTCTGCTTAAACACAAAAAAATGAACCACACACAGCCAATTCCAATTTAGATGATGCAATTCTTGGGTAATGTGTATCCAGAAGAAACTGCATAGCAGATCGCCTATCTCTACAGTCTGACTTGCCGAGCCCCGTAGCAGTCTTTTGGTCTCCGGGTAGATAAGAGCGATAATGTAGATGACGGAGCCTGTTGAGCGTCAATGTAAATCCAGATCTAGAATTTAAATAGGAAATTAACTCATGGGCAGGACCACGAGCTCAATGGACCATCTTCTGGTGTTAGCTTCGGGACTGATTGGAACTGGTTTCGCTGTTGCTAGAAAAAAAGCGCACAAAGCAATATTGATTGCCCCCCCTAGCAGCTTTTCTGCTGAGGTGAACATCTACTGCCCTCCACAATCAATCATCGCCTCCAGGGGTGCCACCCAGAAGCCCACAACCAGTTTCTGAAGGCCTCATGACACTCAGACTACACATTTAACACACTGCTATCGTATGATAGTACTAGGGTCCACTGTTGGTTGGGAATGAGAAACCTCCACTTTCAGGAAATATAGATTTGTTTTTTTTTGTTCTTTTGGGTCTTTTCCCTTTTTATTTTAAAGTGGAGAGATATGAAAGGGGGACACACAGCAAAGGGCAGCAGGTCGGATTCAAACTCTGCGCCGCTGTAGGACTCCGCCAACATGGGGCGAACGCTCTTACTGGGTGAGCTAGAGGCCGCCCCGAAATATAGATATTTCAGTTTGATCCTATATGACACAGTAAAATGTAAGCGCTTCACACGGTGAGTGCTAATATACCCTACGAGGCTCACATCTGTAGCGTTATTGTTTTCTACGATATACGCATTCTCCTCATCTTCGTGTTTGCTCACTCCCCCACCCTCTTAACCCCTCTTCCTCAATCAATCCCCCTCGCAAAAGCCAGCCAGAGGCAGCGGCATCCGCCAACACTATGCCTCCTGCTTCGCCATGCTCCAGCAAAGCCCAGGAAACAGCAGCACATACAGACGCCGGTCTGCAGGGGAGAACGAGAGGCTGGTGGTGTTGGGGGGGGGGGGAATTAGGAGCGGCATTGAATGGGGAAGCGGGAGATGGAGGGCAGGGGAGTGGAGGGGAGTGGGGATTCTTTGGGAAGGGAGCCAATCCAATTACAGGCAGCGGTGCAGCCCTGGTTTCTTTGCCGGCACTAAATTCACATTTCAACGGTCTCTTCTTCCGTCCCCCAGTACCTTCTCCTTCCATCTTGGCTTCTTCCTGCTACTCTTTTTCTTATTTTTTTCTCATCATGGCTCACACTCACACCCTCTAACCGTGCATCGCCACACACTCTCCCTCCCCCCTCAACCCCATTTGTCTGTCCTTCCTGGTTGCAGGAAAGACGTAAAAAAATAAATAAAAGAAAGGTATAGCCTAGAACTGTATCGCCAGCAAAACGTCAAATCTTGTCACCCTATAGCTGTGTCATGCTCAGATCTGAAGGAAGCCTGCAGCATCCTAACCCAGTCTACACGTAACTCTTATCAGACTCGTGCAGAGCAGCTGCAGCCGGGGCTCATCGGGTCACCCTGTCCCTCTGCCCTCCCTCTGCAACACCTGGGGGAGTGAATGGATAACACTCTTGATGTAAACACATGCATATTTCAGGGAGACCAAAACAAACGCACACACCTTAACAATTGGCGGTGGGCGAAGCAGTCCTCTTCCTACCACCACTGCCATGCAGCGTTATTGATTATTCATTCTCTTTCGCCACGCTGCTGAACACTGCTACGGTGGGTAGGCTAATTGTGGCCCTTGTCTCTTTCATGCCCATTAGGTGGACATTCAGTGCTCGTTGAAACATGTGCTTGGTAATCAAGACCGGTTCGTGTCCAATAACGTACCTGCAAGCAAATCTTTGCTCATCTAATCGCGTGATTTCAAACAAATTGGGTTCAAATGAAGTCCAGCAAACTCCACAGCACTGTTCCACTAGAATACACGCTTACCAAAAACAGAGAGATCCAAATGGTCTCGCTGAGAGATAATAATCAATGTTTCGTTACTCTTAACATTAATGACTGCTTTCTCTCATACCTTTCAATATACATGTTGAGAGATGATGTCCATTTCCTTACCTTTCGCTGGGTATAATCAAGGTATTCAGAATACTTCTATTTGAAGTAAAAGTCCTGTATTTTCATATCCAAGCTACCCCATAGTGAGATTGAAAAACAGATCCAATCCTCTTTTGTGGTCTTTTTCGGTCACAAGGTTTTTCCTGCCGGTGTATAAGTGCCTTGGTACATGTTATGTGTAGTGATGTCTGTGTATATATGTCTGAAATTGTGTTCATTGCTGTTCTGGTTTCTTGTTTTACGTTGCCAAAGTGATTTCTGCCGCAACCTAATTTCCCAATAGACAATAAATCCGATGATACTCATTACTGGGAAGTTACTGCTAATGTGTTTTGCTAGTACAAGTTGTATTACAACCTTACTTTGTTTTTAATGTGGCTTAGACTCTGTGGTTGAGTTCTCCACAAGGTTTTTCTGCTCTGTCCACAGACCCTGGTACCCATTCGCTAGGTGCCCTTCTCATACCCTGGTTAATTCCTCTCCCGTGTTAGCGTTACTGTGGTTACAGTCATGCCCCTCTGAGGAGTACACAGCAGCACGCAAGGCTACTTTGCATGGATTTTCATACAGGGAGCAGAAGATGGGAGATAGAGACAGAGGACTGGGGGAAGGCAAGCGGCAGTGTGGCAGGAAGCGAGGAGATAAAAACAATATGCAAGCAACTGCAACACAGCGGGGAAAACACTCTTTTCTGTCTCATCTAATTTAACCAGGAAGAAAAATTTGCTAAATTATTTAACAGCTCAAACAGGGGATTACACCCAATGAATATTCTCTCCACCACAGCCTGATTGGTGTATTGATTTAATTATGAATAGATGGAGACCAAAATAACTCAAACCAGTCCAGTTTGTTTTGCGTTGCCATGCTTGAAACAAGAAAGAACTTGCCAAAAAAAATGAATGGTTCTGAATGGTTTTAAAAAACTTTCTTCCTTTTTCAATTTTTTTTTTTTCCTTTTTCAATTTCTTCCTCTGAGCTGCACGCAGCTGTTGTGAGTAGGGGGGAGGGACGGCTTTATGAGCCAGTTATGGCCATGTGGCACACTCCCGCTGTCATTCAAACAGGCAGCCCCATGGACGGAGGAGCCAAGGGGAACACTGACAAGTCCTTCAAAACCTGTCATCTAGAAAGCACCATCAGTATGGACGACTATGGTGACACAATGCGGCTGCACAAAAACACATTATGTACATTAAAACGGGGCATTAACATTTTAACATTCGACAAATGGCCTCAGCATCGGTGCCAAAACAGTGCAACAGCTGTGCTAAATTAAATCAGCAAAGCGTAGACATTTCTGACTGACAATCTCACTCCTCATATTAACCTGAATCCAGAGCATAGCGCTCACTTTCCTCACCATTCAATCCTGTCAGTGAGCAACCTCATCTAATACCCTTTTTGCTGTGTCTGGGGTGCAAAATCTATCATTACTAACTGGCCAGCAGCCCTTAACCCTCTGTGGTGTCTGTATTCTCTAACCAAGACTAGGAGGTTTAGTGTATGGGCCTGCTCTCTCTTTTGCCTCTCAGTGAGCCACAGGCAGAAAGGTGCCTATTAAAATTAATGGGCCAGTGCAGGTTATTCAACACTGCGACACTGGAGCTCACTTAACAAGGAACTGGTAATGACCACTAGAGTGAGCTAGCCATCGCCATTATGCCTCTCCGACGCTTTGACAGCAGGCATTAAATATTAAGGAGATACGTTTCCCTGTGACTATGATCCATCTGTACGGAAATAGGACCACTTCACAGTGTCTGTACCCCATGGACCACCGGACAGTGTCTTTATGTATCACAGTGAGGAGCAGGGAGCAGAAGTCCCCTACAGCAGGCCTTTAACTGGGGTGAGGGGGTGAGAAGAGGGAAAAGAAGCTGGTACTCACCTTCTTTAGGCGTCCACTCTTGGTGCCCACAAAGGCTACACAGTAGCCATTGTAGACATAGGAGGTGACCGAAGTCATGCGGTCGCGTGTCTCGGTGTAGAGAGTGTGACCGGTCACCAGCTGAGAACCACCAAGCGGCTGGTTGATGTCCAGACCACAAAAAGAGTCGTCAATGGGCACCGGCTGCAGACAGAGAGGAGAACAGGGGTCAGCAACCTTTACTATCAAAAGAGCCATTTTTGGTAAAAACATCAAATCTGTCTGGAGCCGCAAAAAAAAATTTGAGCCTTAGAGTGAAGAAAACACAGTGTGTTAAGTCTAAATTAGCCCATCAACATTACTCATATTTCTTAATGAGCATTCATTAATATAGTGAGGTTTGTTGCCATTTTTTATGGCACTGTCTTTGACGGTCTTTGCAGAGGATAGACGCTGGGCCGTAGTGGTATGCACGATTTAGTAGAATGAAAGGTTATGAAAATTGATTATGTAAGAATCACTTTAGGCCTTCAACAATGTTAAATGAAAATGTAAAAAAATAACCGTTTCCATATAAAACATTTTTGTTGAAGCTATAGGGAGCCACTGGAGAGGGGCTAAGGAGCCGCAGGATGCAGCCCCCTGTTATAGAAGTATGAATGAAGGACAAGAGATAAACTGGAATGCAGAAAAGCATCGTAAGAAAAAATGACTGTGAGACAAATGTGTCACATTAAACATGGAAACCCTCCACATGAAATGAACTGTACGAGCGACAAAAATACCTCAGCGGAGACAGAGAATAAGAGAATAAGACATTAGGAGAGTGGCGAGGCTGAGGCGCAGAACATTATAAAAGAAGACAGCTCGGTAAGGAGGGAATATGAAGGTGACCGAGTGGGCCAGAAGGAGAGAGCGATGGTCAAAGTTGTGGAAACCGTGGCAGTGGCAGAGAGTGTCTGAGACGGACGAGAGGTTGAGAGAGGTGAGCCTGAGAGAGAGAGCGACAGAGCGAGAGAGAGAGAGGGAGGGAGGGAGGGAGGGAGATCAGAGCAAGGTGGAGGTGTGCAAGGAAGTCTCCCAGCCAGACAAACGCTTGCCTTTCTGTTTCCACTTGGCAGACATGTCTCAGCTCCGCCTGACTGAGCTCCACCTTGCTCTCACCGTGGCTCATTACCCTGGCCTATCATCACACCTCTGCAGGAAGACACATGCTGCATGATAACTATGTGCTCCGGCAAACACACTGCGTAATAACCGTGCAACCCCGAGATATGCATCTAAGCGAAGAGGCTGCAATGAGCTGTATTTACCCATTCATTAGAAAATAATCACTATCATAAAGTCTCATTAAGTTTGACTTCAGTTGGAAAATTTGGGTGTGATTATACTGTATAGTTTACAAGAGTTGCTCAGTGTGAAGACTTAACTCTGTCCTGTAGGCCAATGGTTCCCAACCTTTTTGGTCTGATGTACCCCCACAGCCCAGTCTGATGAACTCACGTACTGTACCCCTTTATCAATTCCCAAGGTGCTCCAAATGTACAACACCATTTATTATATAAAAGTGGATATTGTTTTGGATAGGGATATCATTTTTCATACTATTTTCATACAAAGGTCAATATTTAGATTGATTTAGTCAGCAACCATACTACTACCACTACTATATTATATTTCAACTATTAATCCATCTTTTACTCTTTTTAAAAACTTTTTTTTTTTAAAATCTTTTTGATATATTGTTATAATTTGGAGTGCTGTCAGTTAGTGAACTGGAAACAATCGGTGTTGCCTACACCGTGTTATCCTCCTGCTAGTGTTAGCACCCAGGAGGCTGAAACAGGGCAAGTTTTAAACGTGCTTTAAGCCTCTTAGCATGTTCAAAATGTCATTCCAAGTGCCTACCCATGTGAAGTGATTCCTTCCCAGTGAACACAGTGAATCTGACTGCAGTAGATGTGGAAAAAATGCATAAAGTTTTGCTAATTCAGCTCCGTTAAGTTCTGGTGTTGAGACCATAGACAGTATATAAACTGGACCAACAGAGCCCGTTGCTCCGAACGGAGACCAGTGAAGGATATTAGAAGCACTTTTCCGGTGAGCGCTGAGCGTTACTGCGCAGTCTCCAACTGAGAGAGACGACGTAACTGTGACGTGAGCAACCTGTCTGAAAGTTGGAAGTCTTCTGGTAGCTGTGCCGAGAGAAATCTCAATCATTCCCAATCTTGCAGAGACGGAGGGCATAGGTATATGTAAGGAGATAACATGGGCACTGGCTAATTATTGCTAACTAAAATGCTAGTTAACATTAGTAATTAAACTTAAAACAGCTAATGTAAGTCGAAACTGCCTGCAAGCTTCTCCTGTACTATACGGTAATTCCTCTACTATGCGACAGTAAGTCACTTGGTTATGACACAATCGTTAGCCTATTTTTACAAAAGCGTCTGCTACGGAGCCATAATGTGAGATACAAGGTAATGGAGCCTTTTATACATTGGCGTGTTTCTTTAGAAATAAACAATGGACAGATAGAGTCTTTAAACGCTTCAGATGTGAAGTTATTCACTGTCAAAGTGACGTCAAAATGAATGGCAGTCAATGGAATGCTAACGGGAGGTGATCGTTTTGTAGCATCAAAATGGCGCCATAAGAGGTTAGAGTTCTGAAGCCAAGCTTACCCCCTTGGTTGAGACGGCAAGACGAGTGCTCCGGGACCGTCTACAAAGTACAACACCGAAAAGAGATACAAAAATATTTTCAAAAATAGGCATATGCTTATTTTTTTTAAAGTAAGTGCTGTAGTGCAACTAGCAAGAGACAAGTTATAATTGAGGTAAGTTTGGAGACACTACCTTATTTAATCATTAAATTAATAAATATTTTTGTAACGCTTTTCGGTGTTGTAGTTTGTAGACGGTCGCGGAGCACTCGTCTTACTGCGTCTCAACAGCGGAACTAAACAGAGCTGAATTAGCACACATTTTATGCATTTCATCCACATCTACTGCAGTCAGATTCACTGTGTTCACTTGGAAGGAATCCCTTCACATGGGTAGGCACTTGGAATGACATTTTGAACATGCCAAGAGGCTAAAAGCACGTTTAAAACTTGCCCTGTTTCAGCCTCCTGGGTGCTAACACTAGCAGGAGGATAACATGGTGTAGGCAACACCGATTGTTTTCGTTTTTCTCGCTACTGACAGCACTCCAAATTTACAATGTCAGTGTTGAAATCGACCGTTTATCCATTACTATGGTAATTATTTCTACCATAAATTCATGACTTTTAGCTACCTGTTTTAAAGGGGTGATAGAATGATTATATAGGGTATTTCACACTGTTCCTTATGGTCTCCTAATGGGGTATGTAACATTAGTTGGGCTGAAAATGGCCTGGTTGATATTTTATTGGCCCTTATGCATCCCTGTGTTTTGGCCCTATTTGTAACAAGAGCTTTTCTTCCAAATATGGCATGGTCATGAATATTTAGATGAGCAGCGCGCTGCTTGGTTGAGCCTTAGCCCCGTACACACACATAGAGACGCGCGCTGATTGGTTGAGCGACTCGCCATACACACGCATTAGAGGTCGTGTGCTGATTGGTTGAGCGAATCTCCAATACACATACATTAGAAACGCGACAGAATCTCATATTCCAGACACTGCAATGTTTCCTTACCAAATTCACTTCTGAGACTTTTTTATGCGAGAAATCAACGATATAAAGCTCAAATATGGGCCGTTTTACGAAAATGGATGGCTAATTGCAAATTTGGTAAAACTGTGTGTCGGAGTTCAGCTGCCTGTGTTGCTGGCTCGCCGCCTGGCCTGCCTTCCTCCACAGACCCCGGCTTGCTGTGAGCTCGATTGAGCTCCGGAACGGCTGCTGCAGCCCACAGCACCTCATACCCGCGCAAAGTCACCGTTTGGGCTGGTGGACTACTACCAAACGCCGCTGCCCTGACAAAGCGCCAGGGCCTGCATCTCCTCTTTTCCTGCTAGCTAAATGGCCCGTGTGTGGACAGCGGTCAGCGAGCTTGTTACACCAGCAATCTCTTACCAAATGTTACACACATGTCACGCCACTTAGCTATACAACATATAACTATATGTTTTATAAAGCTAACAACGGTGTGCCCGATTTCAAGTTAATGAATATTTGTGAGGCTGTACGGGGTTTCGTTAGCTGCGACTGTCCCTGCAATCCTATGTGTACAGATTGCGGCTAGTTAGCTTCATTTTTGGTCGTAATTTGAGTATATTTACAGTTTGAATTTCGTCACGCCACTTATACAACATCTAACTATATGTTTTATAAAGCTAACAACTGTGTCCGATTTCAAGTTAATGAATATTTGTGAGCTGTAAGGGTTTCGTTAGCTGCGACTGTCCCTGCAATCCTATGTGTACAGATTGCGGCTAGTTAGCTTCATTTTTGGTCGTAATTCGAGTATATTTACAGTTTGAATTTCGATCACGCCACTTATACAACATCTAACTATATGTTTTATAAAGCTAACAACGGTGTCCGATTTCAAGTTAATGAATATTTGTGAGCTGTAAGGGTTTCGTTAGCTGCGACTGTCCCTTCAATCCTATGTGTACAGATTGCGGCTAGTTAGCTTCATTTTTGGTCGTAATTCAGTATATTTACAGTTTGAATTTCGCAGCCGCCACTAATACAACATATAACTATATGTTTTATAAAGCTAACTACGGTGTCCGATTTCAAGTTAATGAATATTTGTGAGCTGTAAGGGTTTCGTTAGCTGCGACTGTCCCTTCAATCCTATGTGTACAGATTGCGGCTAGTTAGCTTCATTTTGGTGCGTATTCGAGTATATTTACAGTTTGAATTTCGTCATGCCACTTATACAACATCCAACTATATGTTTTATAAAGCTAACAACGGTGTCCGATTTCAAGTTAATGAATATTTGTGTGCTGTATGGGTTTCGTTAGCTGCGACTGTCCCTGCAATCCTATGTGTACAGATTGCGGCTAGTAAGCTTCAATTTTCTGAGATCTGCGCGACCTAGATTCAGAAGACTAACTGATCTCAGGTCAGTTGTGTAGCCTATGTAAATGTTGGGGCGTGACCGTTCTCTTAATACACCCATGGGCTGACAAAGGTTCCGGTTTTTGGGAGGTTGACGTCAACTTCCAGCTTTGTTGGGATTCGCCCGTTTTCAGCGGCAGTTTCAAAATATGAAATTTTCATAGTAAAGGGGTGTCAATGGGATTTTGAGCTTCTATGTATGTCCTATTTACCCACCTAACTGTCGTTATTCAACTATGACAGGGTAAAATCGGTTTTGCATTCTATCACCCCTTTAAATGTTTATCCTTAACTTTTAGCGGTTTCAACCGTTTATTCATTACTTCTAGCAACTTCGACCGTTCATTCATTGCTTTTAGTTACCCGTTTAAACTTCTGTTGCTCGCTTTCTAACCAGTTTTCACGCACTCTTACATAACTGCAACATGTAGTGTTCAGGTGTTACAGCTGATGCGTTCCTTTAATCAAATCATAATTTCAAGTTTGTCTTCATAATCTTTCCACGTACCCCCTGGCAACAGCAGAAGTACCCCTGTTTGGGAATCTATCTCAGATAAGATAGGAGGAGGTGGTGAATGAGGAGCAGGACAGTGGTCTTTGTGGTGTTGAATCAGGTCAGCTGACACAGTCTGAGTGTCAGTGGCCTCAAAGTGCCATGTGGAGTAAAGTGAGATGTCCAGACAGGCTAAGGCCAAGCACTCCTCCAATGTATACATCCTATAGTCACTCGCTCACAAACTCTATCTTATTCTCCCTCTGAATTTATATCCCCCTCTTTCCAACCCCAACTCATTATTTCTCTATCTGCCACCTATATCTATGTCTCGTCTGTCTCCATCTTCGTCCCTGTCAGAGTGGTATAAGGCAGGCTACGTTGAGTGACATTTCCTACTCTGGTAGGCAGCTCTTAGCCTCTCAGTACACACACCATGGCTGTAAAACCTTTCAGTACTACACAGACTTTCATGAGCGGAGCAAAAGCAATAATGCTGACAAGGAACAATCGCCTCCGCTCTCATAGTCACGACCGCCACGTTATGGCATTTCCTTGTATTTCCTTTGCCCAAAATAGCACAGAGTGCTATGGGGTACTCCACTGCAGTGTTCAAATTGGGAAGAATCATGTAAGCTTACTTCATTCTCTTCTCTCATGGTTTTAAAATCAAATGTACTGCATGTAATTTAAACATATGCGGATTAGACATGGACACAAAGAATGAATCAGATGGGAAAGCTAGCAGATATGTTGAGAAACAGCCGTGAGTTCCAGACTTTGGCTTATCAATAGCTGCTGCCTCGAATGCATGCAGCTATTCCACATATGGTCTTTGGGGATCCAGACCATTTGGTTCTGATTATATCTAGATTGTTTAGATGATGTATGCTTAGCAGACTTGGCCGCCAAGCCCGTTACCTTTTTATTTTTAATACACCTTCTTGCAGATTTTATTTTTTCCTCCTGGCTTTCCTCTGCCTTATCACAAATCTCACCAGCAGTGAATAAATGTAAATTTGCCACGTCTCAAACTGTTTCATACAGATTATGTTGGTTATCTTTAGCAGAGCCGTGGGGAGACAAAAATAGACTGTAACCCTGTGTGATTAATACTTATCGAATAACTCGCAATACGGTAAAATACAATGCTGAGAAAACACTTTGGTCTGCTTCAACAGTTGACTACATAATCATGTGAAACTATGTCACAAAGTGGCGGAATTTGAATGGATGAATTACGTGTGACATGATATCAGAGTTTACCTCCCAAGGTATATCTGTGATATCAACACTAGCTCCCCTTTGCTCTCACGAGTGGCTAATTAGTTGGTGGAGCGTGAGCAAAAAGCAGGACAGGATGATAGTGTTAGTCAGAGAGCGACACACACACACACACACACACACACACACACACACACACACACAGATACAGAAATAATTCCATCATGGCTTCCCTTCCTTGGGAGTGACTACAAAGATGGTGTGAATCTCCAGATGGCAGAAGGCTGGACGGCTGTGTGATAAATCTTTGATTGGCTGCTGTGTCTGAATCCCCTGGCTCAGCCTCAGTTCCATTCCCAGCCTCGGCCTCGGCCTGCATGTAAGCGCACTGCACACACAGTGAAACGTCTGCAAGACGGCAATGGGAGCTGGGGGTGTAAGCTTTGAGCTGCTGTTAGCGATGGGCCAGAGGAAAGGCACCGGGACGGTACGTGTAATTTTCTCAGAAACCAAGCAAAGTATTGTTAACAACAAATACACTCTCTCGGGATGGTCTGACCTTGATTCACCTCATATTTTAAAGGATACTCTAAAAATACCGCACAGCGGGGAATCTGGGACATATTTATTTAAGAAACACAAGATGTGAAACATATGTGCACTTTAAAGCAGCCACACTGCGTGAGTTGGGGGGATTTAACAGCAAGCAGACAATGTTAGCATGCTTGACATATCCGGTTGTTAAATGAAATTTGTGTTGACTCATCCATTGACATCTATCTGCATAATCCGTATTATACTATGGATTTATTAGAAGCTCATTGAGGATGAGGACATGGTCTTAAGGACTGTATTTTGCATCTTCTTATCTCTGTGTAGCTTGTGTGTCCTTAGTGTATAATGTGAAAGGAGAGCAGAACGTTATCGGCAGTGCATGCTTATAGAATGGAGGGGGAGGTGCAACTGTGCAGGTAACGGCTGGCACCCTTCAGAGCACAATGAGATGATCGGGGTTCTAATTCAAGCTCCCACAGAGAGACCCTAACCCTCCCAACCTCATACCAGTGTTGTAGTCAAGACCACATAAACCAATGTGTGAGACCAAGTCATCACCAGGACCAGAGTGTATCCAGGCCGAAACAAGACCAAGACTTTGAGGGGTAGAGACCGAGTCAAGACTAGAGATGGTCCGATACCATTTCTTGCTTCCCGATACCGATTCTGATACCTGAACTTGCGTATCGGCCGATACCGAGTACTGATCCGATACCAGTGTGTCATGTATTTTATTATGTTCTAACAACTGTATATTACTATCCCTGTACGGATGTGATATGATTTCTATCTTTGTTGTCGGTCTGGCTCAGGTTAAACTATTTGTGAAACATGAACAAACACAAACAATGAACGCCACAGAACTTCCTTTTATTATCCAGTTTAACAGTCAGTTATAATGGAAAAAGAACATAAATGAACTACTTTAACGTAGAATTTCTTTAGGGCTTTATTACGTGGTATCGGATCGGTGCATAAACTCCAGTACTTCCCGATACCAGTGTTTTAGGCAGTATCGGAGGTGATACCGAACATCTCAAGTCGAGACCAGACCAGTGCGAGTCCCACACTGCATGTCACGATAGAATGTGGAAAATGCTAACCATAGGCACTCCTCAAACTGATCTCAAAGATCCACATTCCCATAAAAAAAGACCCACAGAAAACAAATTAAGATTCTTCTTCATTCACCTCTTCTATTGCCATTAGTGCATCATGAGAAATGCCTTGATAAAATAATCAAAAGGCAGTTGTGGTCTTGACCGGTATTAAAAGAAATCTTTATCTGAGAGAAATCGGTCGATTCCGAGACGAGACAGAGACCTTCAAAAAGTGCTCTTGAGACCAAGACCTGCACCACTGCTATATACCACCATCTCTCATTCTTCCGCCTACTCTCCTTTTTCCAACCTCTTCTCCCGCATTCCAGATAATGTCTCCCTCCTCCTGACAATCACCTCTGACATTGTGCTAATGGAGAATGTACTGATTTTAATAAGAGTGGTCAATTGTGTGACCTGGGGGGATTAGCAACAAAGGAAGCTGATCAGTGGCTCCCATCGTAGCGAGGGAAGGGATATCATTAAACCTTCAAAATACATTAAGACCTACTCTTTCATGTTTTCATATAACACACACACACACACACACACACACACACACACACACACACACACACACACACACACACACACACACACACACAGTAACGGACTAGTTACACTTACTTACTTACACTTAACTAGTCATTAAGTCTGAATGTTCTTAAATTCCTATTAGCAATTACAGAATGAAAGCACAGAGGACTGTAGCCTCCTGGGAGTGAGGGGAAATCAAGAAGTTAATTCTACTTAACAACATGCAGCAGAGACGTGGCTTTGTATTACTCGCTGTAAAAAGGGCAGAGAGTGTGTTTATTTGTATTGTGCTCGAGGAGAATATTATCACTTTGATGCTTCTCAGGAAAAATTAGGAATATCTCACATTGAAAAATACTTGAAAGTGGTTGCTCTGTGATAACCGATCTGCAAAACAATTTGACATGATTGCATGTAGTGTGCGAATCATTTGATAACAGAGTGTGTGCTACGCAAGGCAGTCAAAAGCCTTTCCTGAGAATTGCTGTGTTTGTTTTCATTACAGCATACGCCCCTCCTAACTTTGAACGCTGTGGTTTCAGGGCTCATTGAGAAGTTTTGGTCATTCGCCCTACTGTTTAAGATCTTATTCTAGGGGAGGAAATAAGATGTAGCCTAGATGTTGTTGGACGATTGTGGAATTCTGACCATTAAAATGTACGGTACATTAATGATTCTTTCATCTCATCCTTATGTGAGGGTGGATTACCAACAGCAACAAAGACAACAAATCCTCTACTGCAGGGGTCTTCAACCTTTTTTAAGCCAAGGACCCCTTAACTAAAAAGAGAGATGGAGCAGGGACCCCCTTACTACATACGTAGTATGTATAAAATGAAGTTGCATATTAAACTGGGCCTTTATACATACCCTTTTTGCGTAGAATACTAAGCTATTCAAATAGCCAAATAATTGTTGGCATGCTTTTATAAATGATCGTTTTAATGTTAAACATACATGTGACACAGTGAACCCTTAGTATTACCTGTATCTGTGGATGGCCTTAGTGACTACCTTACATATAGGCCAGTAAGCAGTGGGGATTTTAAACAATAATTTGAAGGCTCCCCTGCATTGACTCTGAGGACCCCCTAGGGGTTCTGGACCCCCTGTTGAAGATCCCTGCTCTAGTGCATTTTCAGCGAGATCCTTGTTCACTCTGAATTACAGATGTGCAAGAACGAACTGTGTAAATAATAACATACATTTCTCAATAGGGCTGAGTATCATCAAAGATTTCCTGAATCAATTTGAATTCGATTCACAAGGCACACATTTGATACATTTCTGATTAGATTCAATATCGATTAGGACAGGGACGTTTCAGTTGCAATACCAGTTTTGCGTGGATATTTAAGAGATTCTCAGAGAACTTTCTGTAAACTGTACAAGCAAGAACCAACCCAAATATGTTTTATAATGCACCAGGTTAATGTTTATATTAACCCCCAAAAGTTTGTTTTAGGGGTACTTAAGTACTTTTAAGTTATACATCCATGGTGAAAAGGCATATATTTAAAGATAGATTTCGGGATTTTATTAACCGATTAACAAAAATCGATTTTAATTGGAGAATCGCTCATTTTAACCCAGTCCTTGTTCTCAATGAGAGCAGCTTTGGGCCATTTATCGTTGTGTACTATAACGGAAGGGCCACCACATGCTAAAGGCATAATTCAGTCACAGTCGTAAAAAGTGCATGCCACGTGAATAATGCATCTGTGTATGTGTGCATGTAAAACCATCAGCATCTAACTCACCGCTTTGGTGCACTGCACATCCTTCCCCAGCAGCCAGTTGAGCTCAAGATTTCCCTCTCCCTGGTAGCAGGACTGCAGGCGCTCCTTGATTCGTGCATTGATGTCTCGGATGGTGAAGACGCAGAGCGCCGAGTCATCCGGCGGGCGATGGAACTGCTTCTGGCCCTTGGAGAAGATGGTGAAGAGCACGTCATCTTGGGCGCTGATGTTGAGCGAGGCAGCGAGAAAGCGGCCCGGCTTGCCGAGGTAGGCGGCCTGCAGCAGCCGGTACTCGACGCCGTTCTTCACACAGCCGACGGGCAGCGAGACATAGGAGTGAAACTTGCGATCGTCTTTGCAGAGGCGGACGATGCGAGAGGTGTAGAAGAGGTCACTGGTGGATCCGCTCGACGACATGCTGTTCTCCGGCGTCTCGGGCTGCACAGTCAGGAAGTAAACAAAGCTGCCGCTGGCGAAGCCGTAAACATAGTAGATGTCAAAGTGGGAGACCAGTGCCAGCGTGTCTGATGGGATCTTGATGAGGGAGGACACAAAGTCAGTGTGCAATTCGTAGTCAAGCATGGCAGAAGATTCTGGGTCACGGGGCAGCTTTCGACTGGAGATGGTGGGAAAGTAGTCCTGTTTTCCATCCACTGCCGTGCCGATAAACAGGGTGCCATCCTGGCCCTGTGAAGGCACAATGACCCCATACATGGTCCCAGTCTGGTTGACGCTGGAGAGGTAGTGCTCTTTCTTGTGGGAGGGCTCCACCAAGATAAAAAGGTCATCCAATCTGAGGAGTTTGCAGACACCCTGGTACAGGCTGCCACAGGCCAGCAACCGATTTTGGGAATAATCAATGAGGAGAAGCTTGTTGACATTGTTGGTAGAGACAAGGGGCTCAGTACAGGGTTGGACAATCAGAGGGGGGTAGCAGGCCTTGTTGTCATCTTCTGGGCCTGTATCATGGGAAACGAGGAGGGTCAGGTTGCCCGAGAGCTTGTACACACGGTTGACTGCTCCAATGTACAAAGCCCCTGTGGTTTGGTGAACCGTCAGGTGGTTGAAGACCCAGTCCCGACGTTCAGGGTGGAAACTAGTGAATGTCTGCCCGCTGCACAAGGCAGGGATTACTAAGAGCCAAAAGACTAGCAGAGCAGATATAGCTCCTACTTTAGGGTCAGGTGATGAAGTCCTGCGCACAGCCCGCCGGCCCTCCATGTTTAACGGGCCTGCAAGGAAACTGCAGAGGAGGCAGAGAGAATGAATGAGAGGAAGACGGCAGGAGACCCTGGCCTTTTTGTTGTCGAAGGCTAACTTGCAGGTCAAATCTTCACAAGGGTCTTCACATGTTTCTGGAAAAGAAAACAGAGAAAGAGAAACGATATTAGATATCACAGTATGACTAACACATCCTACAAAGGAAAAACACATCTGACCGAATGGAAAACGCTCATCATTAGAAGAGCTTTCACTGTTTGAAAAGGTCAAAGTTCATCCTCAGCCAGGCGATAAGCTGCGGAGGAGAGGAGTGGAGCTTTAAAGAGACAATGAGCGGAAACCATCATGGTGCACATTCCAAAGGAGTTGCTGGACGGGGCACAATGCAGGAAAGAGAGGCAGGTTACAGCAAGGGAAATTAGCCTGACCTGACTCATAGTACCGCTGCTGCTGTCCCACAGTGAGCAAGCGGTTTCCAAGAACAGAACGACATCGCAACGCAGACTCACAATTCACATAAAGCCACGGACACTTGGCGATGACTCAGCAGAATTAAAGTCAATTCAAAATGTATTTAAAACGTATTCAAGCCCAGGTCTTGCAACTTGAAACCTTATTTTCTTAAGAACATCTTACCAACATTAGTATATTATTATGATATAAAATAGGGATGTTGCATGTTGACCTATAAAACAAAGCTATAATGAATTCAAGGCCCATAAACATTATAATGGCAATACTATTTGTGACCACACCATAACCAGGAATGGAAATTTGATGAAAACCACACAATAGAGGTTTCGTGCCAGATACATAAGCCCACAGCTGAAACCCCTGTGCTCTTTTCAGCCTCCTCATTTCATTTCTACATTTCACCCCCACCCTCACATTTTTTTACTCTGACTACAACATCTCTATCATTTGTCCCCTTTCCATATCTATCAGTAAAAACATACATCAAGCAAAGTCTGCAATTTATGCAACCATGCTCAGCCTGGGCTGCAGAGATCTCTCTCCATGTGCCATAAACCAAGCCATGGTGCTCTGTGCTGTCTGTCCCCAGGAGTTAATTATCTCGTCCATTGGAAAAGCAAGGCCTGGATCTTATTACTGGAACAAAGTGAGAACAAATTGGAAGCCACTTCCATACCGCCCTCCCCTTGCTCTCTGCTCTTAAAGGGGGTTTACAGAATCTGAACCTATTAATTATTATTATTCTAAACATTGCTGTTAAGTTTCTTATCCTTTTTCATTCTATTCATCTCCTGCTGATATGATCAGATCGTAGAGGGATTAATCACTGGTGGCACAACAATCATCTCTAAAATGAATCAGCTACCGTATTAGTTCTGTACACAACTCCCTCATAAAAACACCAGCCAACAGTACACACACACACACACACACACACACACGCGTGTGCGTGTCTCATTCCCCCAGTATTATCAGTGTACTCTATCAGAACCAAGCAGTGTGCGGGGCTAACAAGTGGAGACAATGGCAGTGCATCCCAAAATCAAGTATGATTAGGCGTAGCGATCCAACAAGGGTAATTACTGCGGAGCTGGAGGAGGTAAGCTGGGGAGCGACACACGGACGCCAGGGGCTCCAACGTGTCAGAGACGGCCCTACATCGTTCGTCGCGCTCCAGATTTGCATTTCCAGCAGAGAGGGGCGCAGAGAATCAAGGGTGAAAGATGTGGCTGGAATAATCAGCGACTACGCCTTGAATTAACAAGCACTTGCAACTGAAGATAGGAAAAGAAAGATAGGCGTGTTGTATGGAGGGATCCTGCACACCCAGGCTACCACAACGACTGTGTTCGAGGCAGGTTTGATTTGCAGAGCAAATTTGGGATTCCCATTGAACCGTGTCTGCCCTTTCATAGACCTTGTTCCAGATTTGGTAATTGCCATCTTGGGGTCCCCTCCCTTCCCCCTGTGATCAACGGGTACGCTACTCAGCTCAGACTTAAATATAGACCCTTAGGGAGCGTATTGATCCATGTGTCCATAAACACAGGTCCTAAGGCCCAGTCAAGCTGTTCTTGGCGTGTGCACAGGCAGAGGTGTGGGAGGTGCTCTGTCCCAGAAGCACTTTATTAGCATGGTGATAAAAGTGCCATTGCTATTAAAAAAAAGCAGCGAGGGCCAGACCCCCACCCCTCACTTTCAGCTGCCTGCACGCTGCCATGCTCCTTTGTTTGAGTTTGTACATGCTAGATGTGCAAAGTGGATCCCTTTGGTGGTATAATCAGCCTCCCGCTGAGCCAGCTTTTTGCTCAAGCCCTGCAGCCTTTTGCCCTTTAGAGCTCTTGCTACAACCCCGCCCCTTAATCGTATATGTGTATACAACAACATTTACTCCCATCCATCTTTTCTTCCTCGCCTTTTTTATTTCCCTACTTCTCCACAGACAGGAGGGATACATGCATCACATGTTGGGGCAACAGCTGCAGATGCAGAGAAAGAGAGTGAATGATTGAATGAATGGTGTAAATAAAAGGCTCCACAAAGGTTAGCCATTGATATTGCTTAGGGTAACAGAGGGAATGAAGTCTTTGTTTAAGTTGATTGCATGACCACCTCTTTGTTGCCCTTGACACAGACTTCTCTGTACTATGCAGTTGAGGAGTAGACTTTAAAAGAGTAAGAACAACACCGGATCGCCCCGTGCTCTGTAGTTGAAAGCCATGTCTTTCTGTTGTTTATGAGGAGTCAGAATTACCGAGAAGGGAATTAACATATAAATGCAACCAGGAATGATTCATGCTTAAACGCAGTTACCTATTGACCTAGAAAACAAAGAGGGCATGACTGCGTTGGCAGTGTATAGAATTACGTGTATGGAAGAACGAAAGCGGCATTTTAGGCTTTTAATTGCAAATATATACGTAAGTCAGCCAGTGTTGTAGTCGAGTCACCAACTGTCGATTCTGGTTCAAGCCTCGAGTCTCCAGTGTTCAAGTCCGAGTCACCGAAGAAGAGTCTGAGTTGAGTCCAAGTCGAGTCACTATTACCTATAGTTACAGTCCCCAGTGTTTGAGTCTAAGTCCAAGTCACCAAAGAAGTGTCCGAGTCGAGTCACCATTACCCGAGTTTGAGTCAGAGTCGAGTCACGAGTCCAGAGAGCAGCGACGCGAGTACTCCGTCACTGCCTATTACACATAAAAGTAGTCAGAAACTTCATCCAACTTCTGAGTCCTATTTCATGAATCCTCGAGTCCAAGTCCAAGTCATCAGTGCGCGAGTCCAAGTCGAGTCACAATTCCAGAAAATAGCAACTCGAGTCAGACTCAAGTCGCTATTTTTTGGACCAACAACCGACTATTTGCAATATCAGCAACATTGTAACACACAATGAAAAGTTGTCTGTCTCTGACAGTTTGTTGACGCAGGAAGAAAGACGGTCTGACATGATGACAAACTGTCAAACCGCTTCAGCGTGTTACATCACATAAGAATATAAAGCCAAAAAACTCAAAATATCATGGTCATTGTCAGTAGATTCCCATTCTTACAATCATCTGACAATCTCTTTGGCAGACATGGAAGGCAAAAAAAAAAAAAAAGGAAGAGCCTCGAGTCAAGAGAGACAGAAAAGCACTCGCATTCTAGCACACACGCAAGCTGTGATCATGGCTCGGACAAAAGCCAGTTTTTCGCAAAACCTTCCATTCATAATGCATAGACAGGCGCACAAAAACACTGCCTTGGCACAGTCCGCCAGGCTGCTTCTGAGCGCTTGTTGAACAAACTGGTCCCACTGGCTGTCACTGTGTCTGGTGGTGGGTCCCTGTGCTGAAATGCTGCTAATTTCCCCTGCCACTGGGCAATACACAGTGGCCACGGCAACCATGGTCAAAGGGAGCTGCATTGTGTCTGATTATCTCATGAAAAGATGCTAAGAAGCAGCAGGAAGAAAAAAGGCAAAGCCAGAAATGAGAAATGTGAAATTATAAGCTATGCCAACCATCACTGAAGGTTGTGGACACGACAGCCTGAGGGCAGTGCTGCAGCGAGCAAACTGAATCCCAAACAGAACAGGCTTCAGGGAAGCTGGCCTCTGGAGCGGGAGCAGCTCTAAACCTCTGTCACCCTGGAATAGGCAGCAGGTCTTTCTGCGTTTGTGCCTTTTGATTTGTTGTTTTTGTCCCCGTATCCTAAGCTTCTTAACAATGCAGCCAAATTTGCTTGATCTGCTAAATTCATATTTACAGCAATTGTATTGCAAGAGATAAAGAACATAAACCAAAATCCGTTTACGGTGCTAAATCCATTGTTGTCGGATAGGAAACTGAAATGGGAGATTGTAATTTCATGCCGGGGATTAATGTGTTATTCCCTGAATCATTAATGTAAAGCGTGAAATCCTAATGCTCAAGTAAAAGTGATACACTACAAATTAAAGAGACAGCTTGGAACAAAAATCAACAAACCAGCTAGTCAGGAAAAGTAAAAAGGTTTAGAATATTTTGCTCATTGTTTGGTAAGCTTTTCAGTCGATGTGGCCAACAGTAAAAATAGAGTTTAATCTTCCCTAAAGGGAGATCTTCTTCTATACGAGCCTATAAAAAAGTGATTAGCAGCAGAGGTTAGTCCATTAGTCTTCTCTCTTTGCAGCTATCAAGAGCAGAGATAATGAGGACTTGCTGGCATTTTGAGTTGTTGAGCTGGAGTTATATTCATACGTTCTTTTGTCTCAATAGGAAATGGATTTCTCTGCTCCAGTGCCAGCTCTATCTGTCAGCTTCCAAGAAAACTCAACACATCTATTCTGCATGCATCCATCTGTCCATCCATCCATCCAGCCACAAGGAAAAGCAACAGTAGCAAAGTAGGGGGATAACACCCCCCAGAAACCACAAGCCCTCCAGTAAAGGCTATCATTTCACTCTGTCTGGTTTCCTGTGCTATGGTGTTGGAGACAGTTCATTATGCCTAATATTTCCTTTTAGTGACAGAATTCCATCACATTAATGGAGGAAACAGTCACAGAGGCTTGCTCATAAAATCAGAGCAGCGCAATCACTACTGTTGCATTAAAACCATCGGTTTTTTTTCTAAAGTGGCCTTTTTATGAACTGTTTTGTTTATCTTTGGACATGATGGGCGCTAGGCTCTGAGCTATTGCTAAAAGAGCTGTAATTCAGTGGTGCGTAGTAAATGAATGCGCACTTGTCCACAATTACGCATGTGCTCTAAAGGCACTCTAACAGAACACTTTGCATCCAGTGTTTAATAGCGCTATCTCTGTTAGTGACCCATATCAGTTGACTTGCTTATGAGTTTAAAGGCCAGCAGCGAGGCCTTTAGTTGTCTTTCACTGAATTGTGCCCACTGAAAGCAGTCACAGTACTTCATTCCAGCCTCTCAAGAGTTATTACTCCAATGAATGCATTTAAATGATTATTTAAACACACCCTCCACACACATTCTGAAATGTTTCACAATAAAAAAAAATAAATAATTAAAAAGCCTGTCATCATTAGGCATGGGCCGGTTACCGTTTTCAAGGTATACCGCGGTTTGAAAAAGTCACGGTTTCAAAGCCACCAACGTTTCCTGTCACACCGTCCCTAAGGTATGAGCTGTTTTTTATGAGTGGACATAAGGACAGGAAGTGCAGTTTAGAAATCCCTCTCCCTGCCAGTGTGCAGTGTGTTTCAAAATAAAATACACTGGTAATACAATGGAAAAAAAAGTTGTTGTTTTTTATCCAGATATTTCAAAAAAATAATACATTTATAGCTGTGATTGCAATACCGTAATACTGTGAAATTTTTTTTGCTGAAGGTTATCATACTATCAGAACCTCATACCGGCCCATGCCTAATCATCATGTTCACAAGAATAATTGAGTCTCATGGGTGCTTATCGCCTGAATGCAAACACTGGCACGTGTTATCTAATCTTTCCCTTTAACCCCATCTCTGCTGAGCCCCTCCCCCCTGCTTCACACACTTCAAATTCGGTTTGAGCAAACACACGCTGGTATTACGCCCAAAACCTATGACATCCACTGAGAGAGATTACAAAGTCATTGTCATTCTAATGATTTTTGTTTCCCCTCCCACAGCCGCTGACTCCCCCAAACACGCGCACACGTTCACGTGTTCTCCTGCTCTTGTACAAGCTCAGACATGTGCACAAAAAACACACCCACAATCAAAAGGCGCGTACCCATATAGACAGGGGCCACACAGACACACATCCAGCACAGACGTACATAAATCATCCCACTTCTCAATCCCTGTTTCCGTTGACACAACTAACAGCCCGCGTGTCCTTCTCTTAATAAACTGGAGGTTGAATCCTGACTCTGAGGCGTGCTTTCTCTGGGAGTCCCACTACCAGTAGCTATGTGGCGCAAGCCTCATCATCGCTGTCTGTCATCCTGGAAAAGCAGCTTTCTATTAGGAGGTATTTCCATAAATCTAAATTGTAAAAAGGGCCTCAGCGAGAAGAGAGTGAATCCTCGGCGGGCAAAGAAAACAAACAGAGCGGGAAGTCAGTGGAGGCCACAGGATCAAATAGCTCACCTCAGCTCACTTACAGATTGGAACCGAATCAGGCTCTTTGATTGACACCATACACATTTTATTAAATCGGAGAGCCGTAACTGTCCCTGAAGCATGTTGCCGGTGCTGTCACTTTGAGAGTCAATATAGTAGTATATGGAAAGCTGGATGTGGAAGGATGCAATCGTACAACATGAAAGGTATAGTAGCATGGTGTTTTACAGTGGTCGGTGAATTTGAAAATGAATCATGTCTGTATGAATTATTAAAACACAAGAGATATACAGACACATCATCCTTCAACACCTGTGAAACCTGAATCCCCTGCAATCCAAAAGGAATTTAAAATGTGACATCATTGTTGAGATTTATCAGTTTGCACTACACTGTAAGCAGTACATAATATTGTGTCCCCTCATATAGGACAATGTAACAATGCCTATTGTACCTGACAAAATACCGATAAAATAAAATAGATAAAATACAGAGTGGTGACGTCAAAGGAATGAAATGCGAGGAAGAAAATTAATTCACCTGATGATCTCTTAAATTATCCAGGCAGTTTAGTAAAGCCACTCATTCCAATAGCGAACTAAGCTTCAAATTTGCACTTGCACGATACATTACATTTCTCGTAGATTAGACCGCTTTTCTCTGGCCAAGTCTTATGGCACATTTAAGAGTTGTTGAAGCAGACAAATGGACTTGGCAAACTAAAGAACTTGGCTGGTGAACCAGGTAGCAGGTGCAAAGGACAGCCAGAGGGGCATCGGTCTGTATGAGCAGGCAATTGTGCAGCCCTGTGTGGAGTAGACTGGAATGAAATGAATGTGTCCCCCAGTTCGTCTGGCCTTGCTGCAATCTGATTACATAAACTCTCGGTCATTACTGTGCGACAGAGTTGAACATAAAGAGAGAGGAACAGCTATGATAGAGGGCAGCCAAGCCAAGAAGATACAAACGACATTAAAGGTCCCATATCATCCTCATTTTCAGGTTCATACTGGTATTTTGCCTTTCTACCAGAACATGTTTACATGCTCTAATGTTCAAATAACACATTATTTTTATCATACTCTCTGTCTAAATATACTTCTATATATTCACCCTCTGTCGAAACGCTCCCTTTTAGCACCTGTCTCTTTAAGACCCCATCCCGAAAAAAGCTCCGATTGGTGAGCATTTTTTTGGGCCTTTCGCATCTATGCTCTCGGCGTCTCTGCACCGTCTCTGCACCGCAGCTGGGGAATGATTGTAACAGCAATGTAGCTGCACTTTCTACCTACGTATAGTATAGTTGTGACATCACAACCGTACGGAAGTCCTGACGGCTCATTTAAAAGGCACAGTTCCTGAACAGGGGCTGTGTTTGTTTCTCTGTGGATTGAGCGTTTTGATACTTGTTAAGTAATTATATAGCGCCTCGGCCTACTTTGTAATCAAAAAAGACGTGGAAATCTCACTTTGTAGAATATGGGACCTTTAACCCAAACAAGGGCAGGCCACAGCACGACCTCTGTGTGCATGTGTTTGTGCACGCAAGCACCAGCACAGTGTGTGTCTATGTGCACTGGTGTGTATTTGCTTTCTTTATCAACAGACTCCCCCTGCAGAGGTGTTATCTGCCTGCAGCTGCACTCTGCTAAACAAAGTGTGGACCTTTGGTGTGCAGTTGCCCAATCAGAATGACGCACCAATGGACCGAACCTTCTGTCAAACGATCATGCCAAATCCGCAGTTAAGCACCAACAAACCGCTCTGCGAGTAGGCTGAAAAGTGTGAGATTAAGCAATTGGTCCATGGTGTGTGTTTGAAACGTTGCCGGTTGAGGCAGACTAATGAAGATCGCATTAAAAAAAAAAAAAGGCTTCGATTTCAGTAGCCACATATATCCCCCACTCATTCCCCCAGCCCCTGCTTCATCATTTGTCTCATCGGGATCAGAGTCAGGCTGGAGCATGGCTCAGTGGCCACGGCGACTACTGCTGGAGGGATTGAGAGAAGGGAGAAGAATAGGGAGGGAAGAGGAAAAGGGGAAGGCGAGCAATAAAATACAGCGAGAGAGGAAATGAGATAAGGGGACAGAAACAGTGAATGATGGCCTGTGAAAGTGAGCGGGGAAAGGACAAAACAGTACCCCCAGTGTGAGTGTGTGAGACAGAGATAGAAAGAGGAAAGAAAGACAGGGAGAGCAGGGCAGACAAGAGGAAAATAGGAAGGAAGGAAGGAAGGAGAGGCAGCCATGCAGCCATTACTCCAGCTGGGTAACAAGCCGTTACAGCCACAGCGGCAGCCACAACTCCAAAAGCTGGCACGGTACGTCCACTATTATCTGGAGCAAATTTACACAGCCTGGCTGGCACACTCGGGAGGGATGGGGGTTTACTGGTCAAAGAGCGAGAGGAATGAAAAGAAGCAGAGATGTTGAGAAAAGGAGGTGAACAAACCTCTAGATAACACTATTATTTTGTTTTAAGTGTATACTATATCTACTCATTAGACAATGCAACCTGTTATTTCACTCAGCACACCAGCCACAATCCGGAACGGTTATGTAAGAGTTTTGGTGGGGAGGGGGAGGGGAGGAACAAAATGATGGGAAACCTGTCAGTCAAAGTAATCCCTTCATTTTCTCCCGCTACTGTTTCATCTCAGGACTGTATGATATATCCCGGTATAGCTCTGTAATCACACGCTGGCTGAGAGGATGAGGCTACTCTGGGTTGGCTAACACCCAGGTACTGGAAACGCAGCAGGAAACACACTCCTCTACTGAGCTCCTCCATCAAAACACATTGGAGAAGATCACTGGGCCTTGCTACATGGCTTAAAGGGGGTAGACGGAGTGAGATGGTACACGGCGTGTTGTTTTCCAGTATGATGACATACGATAGCCCCGGCCCAGCGTTGTGATCCATCTCTGAGCGGTGGACAATGGGAATGATGATGTAATACAGCCGTGTGACCACGAACGCTTTGCCGGGGCAGCCGTATCCATACTCAAATCAATTATCTGCCAGTGCAATTAGCTTGACAGTAGAGTATGTGTGATCTCTAATCCCTCCACTGCTCCGAATCTTGTGACAGTGAGCCGGCAACGTGGCATGGAAAGAAAAAGATACACACTAGGCAAAGACACAGAAAACACCCTTTGCTCCTTCTTGTGAAATTTATGAGCGTAAAAGCCTTTGTTTTCAAACAGGACATTTTTTTGTTCATCTCAGCTGTCATTAGGGTTGGGCATCGTTTTGGATTTTAACAATTCTGATTCCAATTCCGATTCTTCCTTTCGATTCTGGTTCTCATCGATTCCCGATTCAGATTCTTTGAGGGGGTGGAGTTGAAACAGATCACATGCCTATTTCACAGAGGAACATTTTATTTTGATTCAACAGTGATTTAGAGTTTCACCGGGCTTTTTCAATGTAAAATAAAACTAATAAAACACACTTTAGAGCGCCGCTTACTGTGCTCCGAGGCTGCAACACAACAAGCGCCTGGAAGTACGGTGGCTGCTACGGAAACCAAAACTTACGCGTTATATTTGGAACTGATGATCAAAATTGAAACCAAATTTTCCAATACATTACGTGTCATTTAGCTGACGCTTTTATCAAATTTTTTTTTTTTTTAATTGCTATTTATGTCAGAGGTTGCACACCTCAGGAGCAACTAGGGCTTAAACGTCTTGCTCAGGGACACATTGGTTGATGTATCGCAGTGGGAATCGAACCCTGGTCTCCCACACCAAAGGCATGTGTCATATCATCGCCATCACCACAATAATAGCAATAGTAATTTTTGATAAATTTTTGGCAATTTGAAACCGGTTCTCAATGCCCAATCCTAGCTGTCATGTGATAGTTTGAAGATGTCTACAGCTGCAGTTAGCGTATGTATGTGTGTGTGTGTGTGTGTGTGTGTGTGTGTGTGTGTGTTTATGCGCGCGCACACAAGTCGCTGTCTGTCTGTGTCAGCGTGCATGTGGCACATTCACTTCTTCGCGCTCATGCAGGACAGCAGTCAGTTTCCTCTAAGACTCTCTCTGCGCTGGGTTAGTGAGGTTTACAGCTAGCCACGCTCCTTCACGGAGATTTCGACAAACACAGCAAGACTTTATAAATAAACGCGCATTTCCCGCTGTCACATACAAAAGGGGGCTAGGAAATATGGCTGTCACCAGGTCTATGACTTGCTCTTCCAGTCTGAGCTCCAACGCAGGTCGTAGTCCACTCACAATCACAGTCCACTCAGGGTCAAACAGTAGCTCCAGACCCACCCACCCACACCCACACCCACACCCACACACACACACACACACACACACACACACACACACACACACGGGTAGCTTATCTCACACTCATGACTGTGACTTATTGCAGTGGAAGTACTTGTGAGGAGTTAAACCGCCTAACCCCAATGACCCGCTCTTCTTCCCTTCCAGACTGAGTGCGATACTATAAACATCATGCCTTGTCCTCATATTGTCTGTTGACTCACTGTTCTCACTAAACTCGATTAAGGGTCAAAGAAGGCCAACCACGAGAGTTTGACCAGAGCCAGACGGCCTGTGTGAAATAATAACACAGATAAGGCTTCCATGTGGAAAAGTGAAGAAAGAACTGTTTATGATGCCTGCCTCTGTTCACTGTAGGTGAACAAGACTTGAAAACGTGAGGGCTGAACAAAACATTTCACTCATATCATCTGGTAACATTTCTAGACAGTAAATGAACCCAGTGGGTGGCAGTAGCTCAGTCCGTAGGAACCGGAGGGTGTGTGTTTCAGGCCTGTGTGTAGTGTGTTCTAACAGAGTGAAAACAATTGTAATTTCCCCACTGGGGGATCAATAAAAAAAGTATACAATTAAATAAATTTTAGTGAATATATTGGTTGTATTAAGTTATGTAAACTTTTACAGGAGCAAAGAAACCTTCTCTCATTGTGTTGTGACCCTGAGCACCACTATCTGAGGGCCATTAAAGATGCAGTAGGTAAGATTTATAAAACTAACTTTCTGTCATATTTGTCTGAAAGTGACCCTATGTTCCAGTAGAACTACATGACTCAGGTAATTAAAAAATTAAAAAAAGAATAAAATCCAGCTCCTCCGGCACCACCTACAGTGTGGTCTAACTGCGTGTCAATCACCGCTCATGCACACGCATTCATTCTCCCTTGTGGGGGGAGGGGCTTAGGAGACCGTTTAGACTTTAGCAGAAAGGGGGGGGGGACTGAGAAGTTGTCGATGTTCAAATTCTTTGGCTAAGTCCTGGATCTTCGCAATCCTACCTACAGCACCTTTTAAGTAGGGCTGCACGATATGAGGAAAATATGCAACCATTTGCTTTTCTAATAATAATTCTGTAATAATAATCTAATAATTCTAAAAATAATGAAAGGAAATAATTTCCAACATTGTTTTATTTAACAAATTGAACATATTTAAGCCACTAAAAAAAAGGATATGTCGCAGCCTTTCGCGATGTGTGTATTGCAGCTGTTGATATTGCGATGACGATTAAAAAAAAAATTATATATTGAGCAGCCCGACTATTAGGGCCTATGTCAGGCCCTTTCTGCTCTGGCACACATAACAGCTGCATTATCAGGCAGTGGCAAAAGGGTTCAGCTTCTCTCCTGCTTTGCTCAGTCGGTTTTTCTCTCTACCTCAGCCTGGTAGAGGACCCTCTAATTTCATCAGAGGTGATAAAACACCACAAAATCAAGTCTGCGGCTAGTTACTTAGCCCAATCTCCGTTTGGATGAGAGGCAATAACAGCATGTGGTGAGGAAATTGGGTGCTTACTCACACAGACGGATACATGCCTAGCAAGCAGAATGCACTATTTTCTGTGAAGACACGCTGCACAACGCAACACAGAACTGAACAATGGTACCCAAACTGTGTACAGCCGACTTTATAGTTGTTTTAACAGGCGGCAAGGGCTTGAATAGAGCCCATATGTGCCACACAATTCTAGTACCATTTTAAGCAGCCTACGACCTAATGATTAACCCTTTCAACTCTGCAATAAAAATGGTCCGCCAGTGCCTGCATTGGTATTTTTGCTTATTGTGATGTCATTTCTTGGAGTATCTTGAAATGCTTTACATCCCTAAAATCATAATAATTAATAAAAGTATTGAGAATGTGTCATAAATAAATAAAAAATAAAAAAAGTGTTTATTACATTTTACTACATAAACACACAAAACACATTGATCCGAAGTTTGTCTAAATACGTTTTTAGACCATACGTTAATTGAACTGTGTACATTTTTTTTGTTTTTGAGATATGCTCATCTTCACGAGCAGAGCGTAAAGGTGTTTTGATAGTTTCATCTGCAACAGAACGGTGTCCCATGGGTTTGCACCGGACGTCACGTAACATACAACGCAATGACACAAAGGACAGAAAGAAGCCCTCGCTTCCTGCTACAAAAAGAATGAATGCTCTAGTTGTTCTTTTATTTATTTTTTTTAACGTTAGACTGATTTAAACAGGATCATCATCAAACAACGACCAGTTCTCTTAGGGTTAGTTAGCTGATCTTGCCTTGAAGGGAAATTACACCCATTTTCAAAATGAATAAATACTTACAAACGTTATACGGTCAAAACAATCTAAAATATGGTCAAGGCAAGTGTAAAATGTTAGTAAACATAAACAACTCTCTCCAAAAAAACTAGAGTGCTAAAACTCAAATTTGTGATGTCATCTAGTATAAAGTCAAGAACTGCTCCACAGACATATACAGTGCCTTGCGAAAGTATTCGGCCCCCTTGAACGTTTCGACCTTTTGCCATATTTCAGGCCTCAAACATAAAGATATAAAACTGTAATTTTTTGTGAAGAATCAACAACAAGTGGGTCCCAATTATGAAGTGGAACGAAATTCATTGGCTATTTCAAACTTTTTTAACAAATAAAAAACTGAAAAAGTGGGCGTGCAAAATTATTCCAGCCCTTTACTTTCAGTGCATCAAAAACTCTCCAGAAGTTCAGTGAGGATCTCTGAATGATCCAATGTTGACCTAAATGACTAATGATGATAAATAGAATCCAGCTGTGTGTAATCAAGTCTCCGTATAAATGCACCTGCTCTGTGATAGTCTTAGAGGTCCGTGTAAAGCGCAGAGAGCATCATGAAGAACAAGGAACACACCAGGCAGGTCCGAGATACTGTTGTGGAGAAGTTTAAAGCCGGATTTGGATACAAAAAGATTTCCCAAGCTTTAAACATCCCAAGGAGCACTGTGCAAGCGATAATATTGAAATGGAAGGAGTATCAGACCACTACAAATCTACGAAGACCCGGCCGTCCCTCTAAACTTTCAGCTCATACAATGAGAAGACTGATCAGAGATGCAGCCAAGAGGCCCATGATCACTCTGGATGAACTGCAGAGATCTACAGCTGAGCTGGGAGACTCTGTCCATAGGACAACAATCAGTCGTATACTGCACAAATCTGGCCTTTATGGAAGAGTGGCAAGAAGAAAGCCATTTCTTAAAGATATCCATAAAAAGTGTCGTTTAAAGTTTGCCAAAAGCCACCTGGGAGACACACCAAACATGTGGAAGAAGGTGCTGTGGTCAGATGAAACCAAAATCGAACTTTTTGGCAACAATGCAAAACGTTATGTTTGGCGTAAAAGCAACACAGCTCATCACCCTGAACACACCATCCCCACTGTCAAACATGGTGGTGGCAGCATCATGGTTTGGGCCTGCTTTTCTTCAGCAGGGACAGGGAAGATGGTTAAAATTGATGGTAAGATGGATGGAGCCAAATACAGGACCATTCTGGAAGAAAACCGATGGAGTCTGCAAAAGACCTGAAACTGGGACGCAGATTTGTCTTCCAACAAGACAATGATCCAAAACATAAAGTAAAATCTACAATGGAATGGTTCACAAATAAACATATCCAGGTGTTAGAATGGCCAAGTCAAAGTCCAGACCTGAATCCAATGGAGAATCTGTGGAAAGAACGTAAAACTGCTGTTCACAACGCTCTCCATCCAACCTCACTGAGCTCGAGCTGTTTTGGCAAGGAGGAATGGGCAAAAATGTCAGTCTCTCGATGTGCAAAACTGATAGAGACATACCCCACGCGACTTACAGCTGTAATCGCGGCGCAAAAGGGGCGCTACAAAGTATTAACTTAAGGGGGCTGAATAATTTTGCACGCCCAATATTTCAGTTTTTTATTTGTTTAAAAGGTTTGAAATATCCAATAAATTTCGTTCCACTTCATGATTGTGTCCCACTTGTTGTTGATTCTTCACAAAAAATTACAGTTTTATATCTTTATGTTTGAGGCCTGAAATGTGGCAAAAGGTCGAAAAGTTCAAGGGGGCCGAATACTTTCGCAAGGCACTGTAGATAGATGACACAGAGAGCATCCAGGGGAATGTTCTGAGTCTACAGTTTCACAACTGAGAACAACACAATAGACTAAAGCTCATTTGGGTATTAAAAATAATGATAACCAACATTCTGAGGGTCCACAAAATCTCCTATTCATTTTCTGTGGAGCAGCTCCAGACTTTGTAGTTGATGACACTGCAAGTTTGAGACTTACTTCTCTTGTTTCTGGCTTAGAGAGAGAGAGAGAGAGAGAGAGAGAGTAGCTCATGCTCACAAACATTGATTGAACTTTCCTGGGCCATGGGGAAAAAAAAACATATTGGAATTCTTAATTTAGGTGGTGCTCCCCTTTAAATAAATATATGAATGAATGAATTCAGTGGGTTCACTGACCAGAAGATAATGTATTGGTTAGGAGTTATCTTAAAGACTCTTAAATGAATCACACCAATAGGGCAATATAGGGTGAACACCAACAACTTGCACAGACTGGTTTGGAACGCTTTCTGAAAAATTCGAGAAGCGGTTCAAGTCTAGCACGCAGGGAAGCAAAGTTACAAAACTGCAGCCACATACCACAGCTCAGAGAAAAGCTTACACTACATTTGTACGCAAGTCCAACTAGGAGTTGCAATGAATATGAATAATAAAACAGTGGTGAGCACTGCAGTAAGCATTAGCTCAGCACTGTGCATTCTTGCTGTATAAAAATCCACATGATCGTCCTCTGGAGTGCAGCAGACGCTGCCAGGCCAGGCCAGGCCAGGCCAGGTCATGCCAGCACAGAATAGGATGGGACAGAGCGCAGAGAGCAAGCTGGCTGACTGACTGACTGAGTGAATTGCTGGATTAGTGCTGAAGCGCACATGCATGCCTTCCGGCCTGTTCCGTGTGAACCCGGCGCAGGATGCGGAGCTGGCTGGGATACGGTGGAAAATCAGCACTGTGCTGGTTTCCTGTGAGCCAGTGTCCTGAGAGTGGAGCGGGCATATCAACACCACAAGCACTTTTCTATCCACACACTAGTGTGAAGCTTTAAGATGACTTCGCCGAACAGATTAGATGTTTCTTTAGTTACACAAGTATACTGTGCTACTGAGTTACGATACTGCACAAGTACAAAATAAACTCACCAGGATGCGCTAACGTGGCTGCAGAAAAGGATTAGGGCCACATGTGAAAAGTGTATTTGAATTCTGAGTTTAAAGTCAGATTTCAGAGAATAATGCCAGAAGTCTGACTTTAATTCTGAGTTTAAAGTCAGGATTCCGACTTTATTCTCTGACTTTTTTTCTCAGAATTCTAAGCATAAAATCTGAATTCTGACTTCAAACATTTTTTTCCACATGTGGCCCTAATCCACTTCCGTACATGGCTAACATTTTTCTTCTTTATATATAAAAATAGCACATAATAGCACACAACATTTTTGAAACTCAGCAAAAATCCATAGACGGGCAATAGGAGCACATTTATTACACATGTGGCACAACTGCTCCCCACCTGCTCATAGTAGGATGGCTGAGCAGTGGGGAAGCGGGAGGTGGAAGGAAGGAATGTCATGGTGACCTAGAAGGTCTATGATGAAAAATAGCGCGTTGGCAGAGCAATGCATGGTATTATTCACTACAGCTGTGAAGGTTGAGTATTGTGCTGTATAATACACGAGAGGTGGAGGCAGCGTTTGTATGAGCATTATTGTCCACCACAGCGGTGGACGATAATGTGCAGTGATTACAGAGATGAAGCACAGAGAACAGCAAAGGATCAGAATGGGAAGAGGTCCAAAGCTCATTATGTTCAAAGTCACGAGGACAGGAGGGAAAAGGGAAATGGCCCTATGGACATTTTGGGGATTCTATTCTGCGGCCTTAAAACAGCCAGGAAATACAGAAAAACCTTGGACGCCACAGAATATTATTTGCCTCGTGTGCTTTTTTTTTCTTGCTCCCACCTCCCTTAACGAGACTGTCCTCCCCCGGAAAAAAACGCGAGTCCCGTTTGAAAAGTAAACAGCAAGTTTCTTTCTAACTTTACGAACGTCACATTCAGCGTCACAAGTGTAACCCTCGGGAAGTTAAGCAACGTCTGATTTGAACCCAAATCAAAGTCTGATTATGTTCAGGCACCAAAACTACTTAGTTAACTCAACTTAGTAGTTTTGGTGCCTAAACATAATCAAACTGCAACCATTTCACAACGTTAAAGACGTGTTTAAAATCGCAACCTTTACACTCCAAACCGCGACCGATACATTCTCTGGTTTAGATATGAGGTCGTATTTCCTGCCACCGCTAGGGGCGCTATTTTATGAAACGCTCCTGTGGGTGGTATTAGAGGGTAGGGTAACAAACGGCCCATATCGTCGTATGGTTTGGAGAACATGTTGCCCTTAACCCGGCTTCTTTTTCTCCAGTCATTCCACCTGCCGTACCTCTGGGATGGGGCCGTGCACCTTTTTGGCGAACCAAGAGAAGCAGCCTGAAACGAGATAGAGGCGACTGAGGCGACTGAGGCGACTGAGGCGACTGCGGCCGAGGCACACATGTAGGATGCTTATACTGTACAAGGTTCCTGGCTGTCAGAGCCACTCCGAGTCTGTCAGAGCTGTATGAAGAGCTACTACAGTCCATCCGCTACATCGGTGAACCTGGGAATAAGTGCTTCACACTCATTTTCACAGGCCAGAGGCTCCTGAATCTGTCCCCACGCTCTGCTGTAGACGTAATAGTCAGGCCATGCGTATTCTTTCAGACAGACACTGGAGAGCATCCATTACATGTGGCCACCGAGGCTCAGACAACTGTCGGTCAGTGTTCTTCTTGTACTACATCTTGATGTAAGCACCCAGCGGAGAGGCCTCTCTGGAAAGCATGTCATCGATGTAATCACGCACACTTGCATGGGCATAAGTAGGTCTTGCGAGGGAAAAAAAAACAAAAAAAACATTGACATTCATAGCAGGAATTGTCTAAATCCAGCTTTAGTGTGTAATTCTTACAATGCTTTGACTGCACATCATGTCAAATGTTGGGCAAGAGAAATACACGTTTAAAGGGCTTAAGTGTACAGTAACAGCACTCAAGTGGAGTATCCTGCGTTGCCTTAGTCACCAGATCGCATCCCTCTCTCTCTCTCTCTCTCTATGCAGCAGTTGCTTTCTGAGCATTAAGTTTGATCAAAGACTAATCTACGCTAGTAAGATGACTAAAATTAGCATCTGTTTCATTGTTAAGGAAGTGAGGCAGGCTGGGACCAGATCCCACAGTGCAAAAAGAGAGAGGCGAGAGGAAGAGCAATGGCGAGGGGAGAGAGGGAAAGCACAATATCGAGAAAAAGAGAGAGAGAGAGAGAGAGAGAGAGAGAGAGAGAGAGAGAGAGAGAGAGAGAGAACAGAGCAATAAAGAACATGAACAGACCGACCAATAATAACTGAAAATAAATCAAAGAAAAGAGTATTCCCATGCTTGGTCAGTACGACCGATGCCAAACCCGGGCGATCGGAATTCCTCTTTGGCAGCTTTCACCTCGCATTAACTTTTTCCTCAGACCGCACACATAGATGATGAAGCTGAGGGAGTGACGCTGTGGTTTGACTGCTCTAAAAGCGATCATACGGCCACAGGTTTAGTGAAGCAGTAAAATGATGCTCGGGCAAGCATGCAAGCAGGCCCCTCTCCATCCAATTGAGAGATGTTAAGTGAAACCTCTCGATGATAAGTAGCCTATGCTGTGGCAGAGGATAGGATGAAATTGATGCTCACGTTAGAGTCAGCATAAACACAGCAGTGGGCAGCCTGAGTATTTCCTCCCGTCACTACATTCTGTCATTTCTTAGATGGGGGCGGACGGGGGCAAAACGTGAGGTAGGGTACTTGGCAGTCATCCTTTTAGCCAAACAAAACCGCCCTGCTGCTGTTCCTCTTAAACTGCATCAGCAGTTGGCAAAACATATAATCATACTCCAGCGAAAAAAAACTGCAATAACAGGAAAGAGAAAAACGATAAAAATCGACTGTTTGCTACCCTCGAGAAAATGTAACTAAGGGGGGAGAAGAAAAAAAAAAGGGCCATTCAGCATTTCATCAGTAACATAAATAGGAGCAGCTGGGGCAGACTAACATGCTGAAATGGGCTAATTAGGACACTTGGTGGTTGGTTCGCTGCTGTTTTAGTCTGGCTGGGACCGACTCAGAGTCAATGAGACTTCTTCCACACACACACACACACACACACACACACACACACACACACACACACACACACACACACAATCATCTATTCTACAAGCCTGTACTGAACATCCAGTGAGATGTGCCCTTGACTTCTACGAAAACTGTTTTGCCTTCCTGTTCCGTACCTCCCTTCCAGTTTCCTCTCCGGTTCCTGTCTGACTCAGCGTCACAAGTTAAAAAAAATAAAAAATAAATTAAAAAAATAAAACAGACCTCCCTGTTTTCTTCCTTTGTTTTGTACCAGAAGCTGGACATGTTGGATTATAGTGCATTCCTACAGCCAGCCCTTTAAAGCATCTTTCACACTGGCTGCGTGGCGTGTCCGTTTTTATTTCGGCTCCCATGTTAACAGGTTAGAGCTTTCCCACTGCCTGCGTGACACGCATGCATGCTAGAAATAGGACCAATGCCTATTTTTCATGCGACACGCAAGCATTTCCAGGCAAAATAGAATAGGAAAAGATGTTTATATGTCATTTTGACACGAATACGAAATTTAATAAATGACATTTTGATGTTTGAAAGTCTCTAGGTTTTGACATAAATGCACATATAAATGTAATTAAAAAAAATAATAATTATCGATTTTCAAACATTGCACCTGTCAATACAGAACAAAACATTCTGTAGCCTATTTTGCCGTCAATACTGCCGACGTTGTCTTTGCTGTAATCAAATCAGTATACAGGGTTGAAGAACGCTACTATTTCATTTTATCAATGGGAAACATACATGTGTACAGACAAGGCTAGCAGCAGCAGCGTTTCTGGTGTGCAAAGACATAGGAAACGCCACGCAGCCGCCACGCAACTGACACGCAACAGAAACGCCACGCTGAAGCCGGCCTAAGTGCTAGCTAACAGTCATAAGGTCAACATATGGGCCCACAGGTAGAATATATGGTAGAATATTCGTCAAGAAAAGAGAAATCTTGTGGATGACACCACTCAGTGTTGCTCAATGTTTCAGTTGAATTAAGTCATAAACTAATGCACTTCAGATAGTGCTATTATTCTGCAGCTAATTCCTCTCCATTCCCTTTCATGTAAAGACTTTCCTAGTAAAGGCCCTTTCATTGTGATAATGTTACAAGCAGCTCAGATATCGCATAATGTTAGAAACAGGTTCCTGATGTAGCGTTCGGACTGTTATAAAGAAATTACGCTGAAATAACGTAGCAATGGCTCCCGCAGTCAAATCAGTCTGGCTGTCCTTCTGTTGACAGTTTTATTCCCTTTTCTCTGCTTTCCTTATTATGATTGGCTGCGTCAAAGACCAGTGTACAAAGAAAGGTGGGGTTGTTTGCCTTGACACCGAGCTACTGTACGTGTTCAGCGCCTCAGGGAGCCAGGCAGGCAGACACACAGCAGCATTTCAGCTTTTCAGACCCTAAGCCATTGAAGCAACTAATGCTTTGTATGACACAAACAGCGAACACTGTAGCCTCGGCAAGATAAACAAAAGGCAAGGTGTCCTTTATGAGGCTTCTCAATGTCTGCACACAAGGAATCCATGAAGGATTTACCGTGTGGTAAGAAGGTGTGTGTGTGTGTGCCAATGTGTACTTTACTTTGGTCTTTTCAACAGTAACACGTTGCCCAGCAGCCACTCCCTGTTTAAAAAAGACTTTATTTTTTAATTATTTTTTTTGTCTGAGGATGCACAGCAAAATGCGGACTCAGGTCCCAAAATGCAGGTGAATGTGAAAATGTGCTGATATTTCCCAGCATCTAAGCCACATGCCAGTCCCCTTTGGGGGATCCCTCCATTCAGCTCACTCTCACAGTTTCTCCCCCCCCTAAGAAAAAATAAATAAACAGGAGAGAACGCTGAGAGAAAGGAGGGTGGACGCGGAGGAGATTACACAGTACACTGTTAACCACCAGCTTTGAAAACAAAAACAAAGACTAAGCGATTTACTGTACTCTACAGTACAAAAGAACTGAATGCTTAATTGTGCTTCTCTTCAGTGATATGTGAAATTAGTTTGCGAGTTAAAAACATTCATTAAAACCCTGCAAAAGCAAATTGTTGAAATTCAACATTATGTTTGCCAAACAAAGAATGCCTGAAACATTGTGCCTGCCCTGTAAATACATGCAAATTCAGCTCACCTATTCACCCCTGTCAGGCTGAACATGTTCCCTGCGAAATGTGGGGAAGGGCTCGCAGCAGCAGAGGCAATGAGGCTTGTGCAAAGTACTTAACAGTAAACATTGTACCTACAAGCTCAGAGATGCCTTCTGCAATGAGAAGAAATCTTCTTAATTACTCTCACTCTCTCTCTCTGCGAGATGAATGAGACAATATAAAGGTGTGTCTGTGAAAAGCATGACTCTATCAGTGGTAACATGGCAAATACCCACTGAATGCACCTTCTGTGTGGATCAGCTGGTTGGCAAGCATTAGCTCCCGTAGTGTAAATCCCTAACTGTTGCAGATTAAGACAAGAAAGGATGCTCATTCGTTGCTTTCAAGTACAAACCTGCCCCGTCCCCTGCCTTTCTTTTTTTCTTTTTTTTTTTCCCTTCACTCCCTCCACTCCCCTCCCTTCTTCTACCTCTGACTCCCTCAGGCAGGCAAATGTTTCAGCGCAGTCATATTTAATCAACATCTTCACGGCCACAAGGATTTCAAGTCCTGTGCTGCAAACAGCTCGGCTGTCACACACTGAATAATTGTCTTCGAAAACCCTGATTCATTCTCCTTAAACACTACAGAAAAAAAGGCAATGTGTCTGACCTACATTGCAGCTGATGTGTGAGGAAGTAGTGATTTTTTTTTTTTTTGATAATGCGTTTTTGCATGGCGCGATATCACATCATGTCACTTACTCCACGTTAATGATTTTCCAGTCTGTCTAATGCAGGTTTCATGAAGACGCTGCCGTCGTGTCTCCCGTTTCATTGGTTATGACAGAGGCAGAATAATGCGTCTGTCTGGGCGAGCTCCCGCTGTTCCACTGAGTACATACAGTGTTTCCCTTTGATAGCAAAGGGCCACTAGGAAGTAAGAACAGTAAAACAACAACATCCAACTTCCCCTACGATGCATTCATCTTGATAATGTTTGGCTGGCAGGAACAAATACCGGTCATTCGCCAAGCACACTGTTACTGTAGCTCAATTTAGTTTGTACAGCATGATTCACAATGGCCATTTTGCTGCTATCGTTTTGATAAGACGGGCTCCCAGAAATGCATCCAGGGGAAACAGGATTTATTTTTCCTCGGTAGCCCACACATTCCACAAAGCCCTGCACTTGCACTATAATCTTAAAAAGGTTGGGCCGAGGTCAAAATCAACAACAAAAGCAATTACGTTCATAAAGTGTTATTAACGGTTTTTGCCCCGAGCATGCAAGGAGAGCAACTACACATCATAACAGACTTTGTGTGGGCTTTATGACAAGCTGCCTTCCTTTTTGAAAGTACCCTTCGTCCATTTTCTCCCACTGGCTCCAGTGTGTGGATCAGAGACATGTATTCATGCATAAACATTACTGTTATCCCAGGGGAGAATACATTTCCCCTGGCCTGGACACTATAAATCACCTTGGGCCAAAGTAAAGAGTCTGGAGTTACAGAACTGGCGGCAGTAGCTTTCGACCAAACTTTTTTCATGATACATCCAAAATCTTTCCTTACTACCTGGCCAAGCATTAAAAGTAAAAAAAAAAAATAAAAATAAAAAAAAAAACAATATGGCCCTTCCATGTTTTTAAGCCTTTATGCTTCTATCATCATTGCAGGGAAATAAGACGCCACAGTGGGCCACATTCTGTGTTTTGAAGTAGAGTTTCCAGGTCTTTCATCATCAATTTAGCCTAATTTACTTTGGTTTACAACAGTGGAAAAGATTATCAAGAGGGTGTGTGTGTCTGTCTTTCTCTGTGTGTGTGTGTGTGTGTGTGTGTGTGTGTGTGTGTGTGTGTGTGTGTGTGTGTGTGTGTGTGTGTGTGAGTGAGTGAGGAGAAACAAGATAGAAGAGGAAGGGGGAGGACTTTTCCAGACAGGGTTTTTTTTTTTCGGTTTGCTATCTCACTCAAGAATGAATTTGGAAGGCTATATTTCTCCTTTTCTTTTCTTATCCTCTCTGCTAAGGGCCAAGGATGACTTAAGGCTCCTGCCTCACACTGAGAGGAGCTATCCACCCAGATAAGGCCATGGCTGACTGCAAAATAGTAACAATGAAGAGAGCATAGGTGCAGGTATCTACATGTCACTGAGCCTCGGAGCATAACAGGGGAATTTGAGTGTTGTGTTGCCTTCAATACAATAAGCATAGAGAGAATTAAGTCCATGTAAATACAGTGACCTGCTGGATTTTACACTTCTAGGGCAAATACTAGTATGAGTCAATCTTGTAAGAAAATGACACACTGCTTTGAAATGGCTGAGAGAGCTAATGGCCGTAATAGGCCCCTTTGAGTTGAAAGTGGCCCTAGTTGTAATTGGGCTGCAGTGTATACAGTAGAAGGGTAAAGCTGCCGTTGGCCGGGCTCCTCTATGGCACATGAGCACACTAGACAAGCAATGTCTGCACCCCTTTGCCTGCAGTAACCATGGCGACAGTGGCAAGCAGGGGCATCCTCATCACCAGGGGGCAGTGTGGGCAGCACAGCATGGCGTCGCCCATACTGCCTACCCTGGTGCCTCATCACACACACACACACACACACACACACACACACCACACACACACACACACACACACACACACACACACACACACACACACACACACCATGCAGTCAAACAACAATAAATTGAAATGGACACAAACAAACGCAGCCAAGCACAAATTACACACACACACACACACACACACGCCATGCAGTCAAACAACAATAAATTGAAATGGAACAAACAAATGCAGCCAAGCACAAATCACCCATGCACCGACGCACACACAACACACACACACACACACACACACACACACACACTATCATCTGCTCCTGACAGCTGCCCCCGGCGTCTAACACAAGCCCCCCCTCCCGCTCTGCCTCTCTCTCCCGCTCCTTTTTGTTGCTCACTTATTGTCAAGTTTCCACCAAAGGAAAACGCACATCCTCCCATGACACCGGCTAATTGATTATTGATGGTGCCAGGCCAAACTGACTTATATTCAAACGGGTGTGAAAAGAGAAAATGGTTGAGACAATGCATCCAGTGCCTTTCACGAAAATGAAGTCAAGGCATTTGTATGTAAAGCTCGAGGTCTTTCTTCCCCTCTCTTTTTGTTGTTGTTGATGTTGTTGTTGTTGTTGCTGCTGCTTTGATAAGCTGCTCATGCTGCAGTGGCCAGCCTTGGGAGCAGTTTGAGGGCTAGGGCGAATGAGGGGAAGCGATGTAGGTAGTGGTGTCCTGGAAACAAGCTACCGGCTGACAGTGTGCAGAGAAAGAAAAAAAGGAAAAAAAAATAAAATCATAACAGCCCTCATGGCTTGCTGTGGGGTGACAGTCTGACTTCCAACCGGTGCGAAGATCAGTGACAAACAAACAGCCAGACTTGTTATTCTACGGGTCCCTGCGCCAGGATTGCTGCCCTTATCGCTGGCATCGCGTAATTTTGTTACACGTGGTAAAATATAGGATGGCTTGTGACAGCAGGGATCAGATAAAGAGTGAGAGCGCCTGGGCAGGGGAATGTGGAGATGGGGCTGAATGCCTAAACAGGCTGTTGTGTGAGGGGGAGAGACTGATGATTGTGCCATGCAGATTGATGCACTAAAGAATGGCAGAGACGAGGGATTCTGTCCCGTGGAAATGTGTCATGAAGGCAGTTCCATTAACATCTTAATAAAGGCTTCCCAGGCCCTGGAGAGCCCTCGCGAGCAGGCTGCCTGCTCCGCTCACATAGGGGCCCAAAGCCGCTTTCGCAGCATGTCAACGGGAGAACATTTAAGTTCTGCCAGTATTGCATTGTGAGGGTTTTAGGCTTCCCAAAGGAGTAGCCTAAATGCCTGCCCGCAAACATGCTCCACTAAATTCCTTTATTCCCCTTTGCCTCTACTTTCATTTACTGTCCATTTCTCCATCTGTTGGATTCAGCGGTCCTACAAAAGGCTTTGTTTCAGCAAGCTGGAAAGCCTTTGCGAAAGCAGAGTGCACACTAGGGTTCATTGCTAACTTGCTGCCATCAATAGAGAGAGCGGGATCTGGACTGGCCACGGTCGCGCCTGGCAGAGGCGCGACTGTTAACCGTTCCCCGATTGGACCTCTGATGAGACTGACTGGAGCCTGTCTGGGAGCTGCGGACACACACACACACACAGCCTTCTTCTAGCATCCTGACAGAGATGTGGAAACAAACTCTTAACAGGCCTATCAAAAGAAAACACTAAGGCAGAAAGGGTCTCTCAAGTACTGGCAGTATAAAAACTAAAAAAATAGAAGTACAGTCTCCCTGTGTATCGTGAAAAATGAAATGCAAAGGAGTGGTATTGATTTTTGCTCTCTGTGCTATGTGTTGCTCATACTGGGCAAGCTGCTACTTAACAGTGTAGAGGCCTGTAGTCATCAATTTAAAATGGTTTCAACGATTCAATAAGTCACTGAAGGCTACACGCACAACTACTCAAGATGATGAAAACGGCTACAGCAGCATGACTAGACCATTAAATGTAATCCTGTGGTGTTTTCTGACATCTGCTATTGTGTGGGAATTATTAAAGAGTAATGATGTATCTTAGGATCTATGGTATATTCTTATGTCCATAGTATGGATTGCAACACTAGATTTTACTCTTTGGCACAAAGCAGAGGGACAAATGGTGTTGGAATGCATCAAAACCATATTTTATCCAAATGTATTGGAGTGTTAGCTAGGACTTTTTGGCCAGAGTGAATGAAAAATCATATTTTTCCATGAAAGAGATCCAAGACTGAAAATCTAATTGCTTTGCTTTCTACCTTAAGTTCTGTTGCTAAAATGTTGCAACATTGTGGAAGCTCTCCAATGTCAGTTCCCAATTTTAACCTGATACCTGCTCGTAATCGGTATCAATGCAAAGTTCAGTGTTATCTTAAACAAGATGCAGGGAGACAGACTTTCCAGTTCCTACACTCCTGAATCAACATCTCAGCAGAGGACTGCCTCCACAAGCAACAACATCATAAACGAACGTTCCTTAGGATAACCATCGCCTAGAGAGACCGCGTCCACCGCTGAATCTGCTTCTTGAAGCGTAAGAGACAGGTAGAAAAACTCATGTTGTTAGCCTTTACCAGAGGAAAAAGCGGCGAGCGCAGAGGATTTGTGGACGCAGCCGCCTGCTGCGTGGATGAAGAGAAAGAGACAGTTGTGATCTTCTGCTTTATCCCGCTGGAGCCAAAGCCCTCTCAGACTTAATGTTCTCCCTGGCTGCACTCCACTTGATCAATGTCACCGCAGATCCAGATCTCCCTTATGTCAATCCTCGCACGTACTCGCTCGCCATAAACGCGGATCCCAGACACAAACATGCGCATAACAAGGCTGAGCGAGAGGAGCGTGTGTGGGTCAAGGAGATTGAGATCTCTGTTGTGACAGCTGGACAGTTGAAAGGTTCAGATAAACAGCCTCGAGTGTGGGAAGACGGGCGGCCAATTGCATTAAAACAAACACTCACTCGCTATTTGTACACTTCAGCAGATAGGAAAAAGGAGGAACTATATCTGTGGGAGAATGAGTCGGCGAACTCACAAAAACACCATTATCTGCATCTGTTGGCATGTGTGTATGTGTGTGTGTGTGTGTGTGTGTGTGTGTGTGTGGGCAAGCAAAAGACAGTTGGGATGGTGGGGGTTGCTGTAAGAAAGGGGGGGCCTGGTTCAGAATACTCAGCCGCTGAGCGCATTTGCAGTATTCACTCATTAAGAAATAGGTCAAGGATTCTGCCTGCATGCATAACGACTTGTCAAAATCTCTCAAGCTAAACTGTGGTGAGTCTGGCTGCCTTCAGGGGGGAATCCAAAGAGGAGCCAGCAGTGTGCCGTGTGAAGGCTGGTGGTGACACAGCACACAGAAAAGGCAGTAACAACTCATTCAGGAGCAAATCATGCAGTTCAAAAATTAGTAATGTCATGGTAGTTGTTGAGCGGTGTAAGTGGAAGGCACTGAAGGGGAAGAGGCTGGCCCGATAATTAACTCAGCTCGTCGTTTAGACCCTTAAGACTATGCTGTTCATCGACAGAGGAGGACGCTCTCGAGCCATGCCGCCAATCAGCAGAGTTCGCCGCACATACTGAAAGATGCTGATGGTAGGGGGGGTGGGGGGGGCTGGTAGCTTTGGTCTTGCACAGAAGATGCTTTAGACACAATCTACAGGGTGCAACAGAGGACCAGTTCCTCTTAAGAACATGAGATGTCATAGTCGGGGAGTCACAGAAACAGCTATTCCAAAAGTTACCATGAAATGTTTGAGATCCTGCACAATACTGACAGGAATATCTTGCGTTTGAGCACAGGGGGAAAACAGCACTATTAAAGAACACAAGACCTGAATATTTTCCCTGGGGAAATGAGGTAGTCTTAAAAAAAAAAAAAAAAAAAGAAAAAAAAATGACTTATGCAAATCATTCCCAAGATCAGAAATACTCCAAAGAATACCTCGCTGACCACAGCGCTGCAGCGACAATCCAATCAAAAATATCGCAGCCCCCTACAGAGAGGTGAAGCGGAGAGGCGGTGGCACAGAAACATCAACCGTTACTCCACAAAAGCTCGACCCAAGTTTGTCCAGTCGAAGCTATTTCTCTCCAGCCTGGCGGGGTTAACCATATTGATTGGATGAGTGTGTGATGTTGCGCTTCGCGAAAGGCTTTCTCGGACGCCGTGCCTTCAAAAGGCATCACTTGAAAGTGATTCAATTGGGCCGGATTCCTAACAATCTATGCTCATATCCTCCATTATTTAAAGAGAGAGCAAACTGTCTGCGATTCATAGCTTTCGGAAGAAACTGACACTATCAACAACAGCTCTGAAAACAGTTTCCACAGCAATTGTCTTGTATGATCTTGACTTCAAAAAGGAACGAGTTAGCAGCATTAAACTTACGTCACATAAGGTCACTGAGGATTCATAAATATACTGATCCAAGAAGAAAGAAATTTGAACCAAAGCAGAGCTAACAGAAGTGTAGAAAATTGTGATACAACAGCTGCTGAACAGCCAACCGGTCAGAGGGGCTGACTGCTCAGCGGCAGCACCACACTATATCAGCGAATGTGTTTTTTTTTTTTCCCCCCCATTAGACTGGAGTTAATTAGGTGAATATAATCAGCATGTGATAATCAAACCAATGCTTAGTGCTGGTTTGTTCTTCCAAAAGGCAGCAATTTCCGCCCTTGTGGCTGCTTTGGGGGTCAAACTGCTGTTTCACTTTGAGATGGATATTAAAATAATGATGTGAGTGGGTCACGCTTCACATGCACAAAAACTGTGATCTCACCAAGAAGGAACGGGTTTTGATTGCACGAGCAGAGGGATTAATATGCTACCCGTCAGCCGTGGCAGATGCAAGTTATTCTCATGCAAATGGAAGGCAATTTTCTACTTAAGACAACATTTATTTTCTTTAGAGTCATTGTCATGGGTGCCTGCCGGAGCGCTGGCACTCTGACAGAGAATGAAGATTTGTAGGTGCATCTGCCGAATTGGGCCAGATGATGTCTAGAGTCGATCTGGAATCCTAAATTGATGCCAGTAGGCGACAGTATATTGGGGGTTATTTCTTGTTGTTGTTGTTGCAATTTGGGATTTTGGTTTTACCACTTGAGAAGAGAACAAATCCAGCAGGAAATGCTTAAGACCATTTAGACGATGTGAACTAGATCAGTGGCATTGTAAAACCAATTCACATTGTTGTGTGAACATAAAAACAGTCTGATAATCAGCTCCAAATAAAGACACAATAAGGTTCACTTGTTGCAGTGACACAGGTCTGTAGCTATAACAAAAATTAAATTAAAAAAGGGTTTAAGTTTGCTATAAATACAAATCATGTGGCCACTGTGTAGAAGAGTATGTCTGTGTGAATTTGCACTCACAATGAAGGTCAACAAATACAAATCATTAGACAGTCTGGCACTGTGATGATTGCGAGCTTTGAGGCTCTAAAAAAAACAAAAAAACTCTGCTGGTCAACTAACTTCATTAAATCCTTAACAGATAAGCGGCTCATCAGCTGGAAAGATACTAACTGGAAGAACCATTAGAAGGAGGCAGCTATAAATGAATGACAATACAGCAGAACTGGTAGTAAAGGATGCAGAGCAACACCTGTGCGTGAAGCCAGCTGTAGGTGAAATGATCGTATATGCACAAACTGTAAAACGTCCATACAGGCTATATCATATGGTCGCACGTCGTCATTCATTTTGGCGTCAAAGTGGGAGCTGTGGCAAAGCTGAAATGGTGAAACCGGCGAACTAATCAGATCAGAGCCCGGAGCCTAAACATGAAAAATGCCTCTCTTCAGTTGTCTGAAATTAGCCCTTTGCCGAACAGTGTGGCTGTCTTGTGGGATTTAAACAAATAGGCTATTTACACACCCGTGAAGCACATTTAGCCTAAACAAGCGCTGGTCGTCACTCACCTCTCCATTTAAACTGGATGTCCCGGTTATCCTGCTCCCTCCCAGCGTCCAGCGCGGCTGCTGTCTTCTGGGCTTCAACTGACGCGCTACAGGCTCACATCCACAGCGGAAAAAAAAAGAAAATGAAAAAAGAAGAAAGAAAAAAAATTGTTTCCAAATGCTCTATCTGGACAAACCCTCTCTTTACGTAGATGCTTCAATAACTGTACATTCACTAGTTGGTCCGAAGCCTTTAAATAGCCAACATCAGCCTACGGAACCTGTTAAGCTGCGGCGGTGGTGGCGTCATTCATTCAAGTAAAAACCTTCATAACGGCGAGTAAATGGCAAATGCAGTGCGTAAACTTCGCAGCAGAGCGTTCAGCGTGTGAGCTGACCTCCTAATGTTACTTTGCTAGGACCGTGTCAATGAAAATGGCACATTCCTTCAGTTCGGGATTCGGCGTCCTCCAGTTTCCAGTCCAGGCTGCTCTACAGAACGCACGCCGCGGCCAGGCTTGCCATGGTCCCGCGGGGGGAATTTCGCAGCGTCGGTCGGTCGGTCGGTTCAGAGCCGCAGCGCAGCGTCGCTTCCTCACAGGGGCTCTACCGGACTGACACACATTAGCGGCTCCATCAATGTACTGTAACAGTAGTGTGTGTGTGTACGCTGCCCTGCCACTGGCACGCTGCGTGTTTAAAGCCAGCCCCCCTCACACTCCTGCTCGTTATGGTGTTAACCGTTTCCGCCCAGAGAACAAA